>NC_034013.1:4773063-5071286 GCF_000346465.2 Prunus persica | reverse complement strand
CTCGGGCCATGGTACGAATCATCGACTCGGCTCGCAAGCCCCTACTTGGTCCAAAAGTAAACTAATTAATTATAAAATCACACATAAATAATAAAAGATATCCTAAAACTACATAAATAAGAAAATAACAATATATCATGAAATAAATAATTAAATGTAAAATATCTATCTTGATCCACCCCTATGCTCCTGCATCAGACTCCCATGGTTGGAAAGAATTCGTCCTCGAATTCAAGCCTTTGATTGAGGAAAATCCGAGTAGAATCTTCAATTGCTTCATGTTAATTCTGGATCTTTTAGCATCCAATTGAAACCTTCCTTTCCAAATAAAAAGATATTTGGAATATTTCGTTATTCTTGGCTTCTTACTCCATCTAGCAATGCAAATGTTTCTCTCTAGAATCTTCAACCAATTGACAAAATCAACCAGATTTTTGGTAACCTTCCAAGTGAAAATATTAATGCCCATAAAATCAATAATATCTTCAAAAGTTTTTTCAATTCTCATCTCTTCACTGTTTTGGTCAATAAATTGCTTCTCAAAATTGCTTTGAACACCCAAACAATTTTCATTGCAATTGTCACAATTGCAAGGATCAAATATTGGAGGTAAATCCAAATTTAAGAACTTTGATGAATAACAAGATGCACCAAAATTACCAAATTCATTTATACCTTCAAAGACACAATGAGAATAACTTTGCCCCTCTTCACTTGACTCACACAACGGAGTGCAATAATGAAAAGGGTTATCTCCCTCGTACCCCTCATCGAGACTCCCACAGCTTAGAGTGTCAATGCGAGCTACTCGGTTCAGATAAGGGTTCACACATCCCTCCCCGTCAAAACTCGTACCTATCTGGGTTCGAGCTTCAATGCAAGCAATGCGTTCCGTAAGTTGCCATAGCATCCTCCTAATGTCCTCCATGTCGTTGTAGTTGTTAACACGACCCTTCATCCAAAAACCTCCCCGATAAAGCAGATCTTGAGCCATAGCTCTGATACCAATTAATGGAAATCGGGGTCAGGATACAGATCACCAACCACATACACGAGCACCGAAATCTAGGGTTAGAGCAAACTCACATATATCGTAGCAAATCCATTGATGGGGATCGGGATCCGGACACAGGTCACCAACCACATACACAAGCACCGAAATCTAGGGCTAGTGCAAACTCACATATATTGTAGCAAATCCATGCCACAAATAAACTATTTTATTAATCATCAACATATATTTCCTACAACTATTACATTAGCCTTATTTATAGGCTTTACAAGACTTGGGCACCAAGGCTACTTGGTCCAAAAGTAAACTAATTAATTATAAAAGCACACATTAATAATAAAAGATATCCTAAAACTACCTAAATAAGAAAATAACAATATATCATGAAATAACTAATTAAATGGTAAATATCTATCTTGATCCACCCCTATGCTCTTGCATCAGAAAGTAATGACAATTAAATTTCAGGGACTGCCCTAGAGGTTTATTGATTTGAGATTACAATGAGAATTCTTAGTCAACTACATTTAGTTAGAAGTCGATTTTCAATGAGAATTCATCAAACTGTTTCAGGAGCATGAACTTATTGATGCCCTGATGCATCATCCCTCCAAGGGTTTGATGTGATGTTAGCTTCTTAAGCATGCTGTTTCTGTCACTATAGAATCATCTGCTTTATACTGGATTAGGACAAGTATTTTTTTCTTTGAAAAGATAAAGAATATTTGCTAATTGCAGAAAGAAAAGAAAAATAAGAGTGAACCATGACGATTGATCGTGTGTGAAGATGCAAAATAACTGATGGATCTTTACTATTAATATTTTTGAATTAAAAAAAACATAGAATAAAAATAAATCATCCAGAATGCAAGTTAAAGATTTGGGAATTCATCATAAACGTCTAGCTTGCTTAGTTTTCATGCGTAGCTCCCGGGACATGAACACAACACTCAATAAATCAGCATGCAGGCAGATTGAACATGAGTAATTTTTTATCTGATGAGGACGAGAAAGACAACTCCGCGTTAGAATTGTGGCAACTAAAACTGCAGCTTCAGTGCCTCCTTCATTAACTTCAACGCAGGTTTTCTGGAGCGTCTTCGAAATATGTGGAGGGGACTCAAACATTTCTTTCAAATTACTAGTGAAATGCATCATCACCAATCTGAAATTCTTGAGAATTTTGGATGCTTCCAAGTTAGAAGAAAAGTTTAAACCCTGGGATTTTAAAGTCATCCACTTCAACTTTATTGTATGGATGATGTTGAGCTAAGAATTCAGACTGGAACAAACTTTTTCATTCAAATATGACTGCCCATCTTTTGCATCAGGAAGAATCAAATACATGGAGAAATGCCGAGACTTGTCTTTCGCCTTGTTTGTAAGGAACTCTAAGACTTTGAAGCCATCAAAGGCCCTTAAAAACTGGTCCAAGACACAATCAAATAGAATAGCAAAAGAGAAAGAACAGAGCAAACACAGACTCTCGGTGCTTCTCTATTTCAGGCCACAACAAGACATAGGTCTGAAGCAACAGACACTTCAGCCAAACTATCAACCATGAGAACAACTACAAACATGAAGGCATTAGGACAAGTTCCAATTCTAGCTTGCTTAGTTGTCATGTTTGCATAATCTGTTAGAATTTGGTATTTAGCTTGCTGGTTTTTTAGTGATTGATTTACATAACAAAATAAAACCTTTTGTAAGCAACGTATGTAGAGGAGAGAAAAACTCAGAGAGAATGAGAATGTTTCAGTCTATTTTTTTTCATATATTGCATCAGAGCCAAAAACACACTATATGCATGACACAAGCTGCCAAAAAAAAAAAAACAGATCCTAAAAACTAGGACACAAGGACTCATCTCCAGCCATTCAAGATCATTGGAGGCAATGATTCTTACACCTAGGCTAGAAATCGTTACAGCAGAAAGGACTAAGACAGCTAAGAATGACAGCTGTAGAGTTTCTCAAAATAGTAAGAAAATTAGCCGTTGGACATATCCTATAACAGCTATTACTATAAGAGGAAAGTTCTTCAGCTCATTCGATTCTTCATCCTCTTCACTGTCAATCTGCAGAATTAACATCTGCAGCTTGATTCAAGACTAGTATGCAGCTTAACTCTCAACAGCCTCTCCTAAGCTGCTTACTGGTTTAACTCCAAGCTTCAACCTCAAATAATTAAATCGATCTCTGGGCAGAGCTTTTGATATCTGCCAACTGTTCTTCACTTATGCAGAATCTCATGTCAATCACCCCTTCTTGTAAAGCTTCCCTTATGAAATGATACCTTCAATTTATGTGCCTTGTTTTCTGATGGAAAACAGGGTTTTTGACCATTGATATTGCTAACATGTTGTCACAAAACAATGGTGTTGCATTAGGTTGCATTTCACAAAAATCATCCAACACAAACCTTAGCCAGATAGCTTGAGCAGTTGCCTCAGCTCCTGAGACGTATTCTGCTTCTGCAGTTGACAATGCAACTGTGTTTTGCTTGACTGAAGCCCATGAAAAAACTCCACTACCAAAATTGAATGCATATCCAGATGTGCTTCTACTGTCATCTTCACTGCCAGCCCAATCAGAGTCACAAAAACCAATCAGAACAACATTCTTGTCCCTTGTAAATTCAATGCCATAGCTGAGAGTGCCTTGAATGTATATGAGAACCCTTTTTGCAATTCCCATGTGCTTCTTTGTGGAGCTATGCATGAATCTTGATAACAAACTGGCTGCAAACATTATATCAGGCCTGGTTGTAGTCAGATACAACAGGCTGCCAATAATTTTTCTAAACAAACCTTCATCAGCCAACTGACTTCCATCAACTTTCTTTAGATTCTCACCAGTGGGTAAGAAAATTGTTACTGACTTACAATCCTCGAGACTAAACTTCACAAATAAACACCCCATTTTCAGTTTGTAGAACTCCCATTCCCAAGAAATGATGTAGGAGTCCTAAATCAGTCATTTCATACTTCTGCATCATGTCCCTTTTAAACTCACTGAGCAAAGCATTACTGTTTCCAATATAAACTATATCATCAACATATATAGAGACAATGATCAGTTTTCCTTCTTCATCAGTTCTGATATATAAGGTGGCCTCACTGGTGCTTCTTTTAAAATTGCAGCTAGTTAGATAGGTGTCAATTTCACTGTACTAGGCTCTGGGAGCCTGCTTCAAACCATAGAGAGCCTTCTTCAATTTATAGACCTTATGAATTGCTATTTTCACTTCAAACCCCCTCTGTTGCTCAATATAAACCTGCTCCTCAAGTACTCCATTCAAGAAGGCTGACTTAACATCTAATTAGAACAACTTCCAACCCTTTTGTGCTGCAAGTGCAATCAAAGTTCTAATTGTATCTAACCTTGCCATCGGGGCAAAGGTTTTATTATAATCAATACCAGGTTTCTGAGCATACCTTTTAGCTACAAGCCTAGCCTTGTGTTTTTGAACTGTTCCATCAAGATTCAGCTTGGTTTTGAACACCTATTTGACTCCTATGACTGGTTTATCTGTAGGCCTTTCCACTAGCTCCCAAGTTCTATTCTTTTCAATGGTTTCAATCTCAGCATCCATTGCTTCCTTCCATGCTTTGTCTTCAACAGCTTCATAATAAGTTTCAGGTTCAATAATGGTCATGTGACATCTTGCATAAATGTCCTCCAAACTTTTCAGCTTTACTGGTGTATTGCTTGGAGTTGACCCTTGACTGGTACCACTACCATTGCTTTCAGAGACATGTTCATCATCTGAGATTAATTGATTCATATTTGGTGAAGCAATGCTGTGAGTTTCATGAGAGGTTTCTTCTGTTTCAGTTATCTCAGAACTTCCATTTTCAAAGATGAGAGGCACATGGACAGTTTCATCTTGCTTGCTTTCCCAATTCCAGGATTTGTTCTCATAAAAAACAACACTTCTAGAGAGTATGATCTTCTCAATTTGAAGATTATAGATCCTGTAACCCTTCTCACAGCTGCCATAACCCATAAAAATTCCTTTGCTTACTTTGTCATCAAATTTCTGTCTAAGGTTTGATGGAATGTGACTGTAACAGATACTTCCAAACACTCTCAGGTGTTTTACACCTGGTTTTCTTCCTGTGAAAGTTTCAAATGGAGTTTTGTCTGTAACTGAAGTGGTATAACACCTGTTTTGCAGATACACAGCAGTACAGCTGCTTCAGCCCAGAACTTTACAAGAATTTTCTTCTCAGTCATCATTGATCTTGCCATTTCACAAATGGTTCTGTTTCTTCTTTCAGCAATCCCATTTTGCTGAGGTGAGTAGGCAATAGTCAATTGCCTCCCCATGCCAAGATCACAGCAATACTCAAGGAATTCATGTGAAGTGTATTCTCCACCTCTGTCACTTCTTAGTTTCTTTAAATTGAATCCACTTTGTAGCTCAACAAAAGCTTTGAACTTTTTGAACACACTTATCACACTTGACTTGTTTCTGAGAAAATATACCCAACACATTCTTGAATAGTCATCAATGAATGTGATGAAGTATTTATTTCCTCCAATGGACTCATTTTGCATTGGACCACAAACATCCGTGTGTATCAACTCAAGTGGATTCTTAGCTCTCCAAGGCTTCTCATTCTCAAATGGTTCTCTGTGGCTTTTACCATACACACAGCCTTCACATACTCCTTCTTTTTCTGAGAAATCAGGTAAGCCTAACACCATTTGTATTTGCTGCATTTTTTTCATGCTTGCAAAACTCAAATGCCCCAATCTTCTATGCCAAATCCATGGATCTTCTTGTACTGCTGCTTTCATTCCCATTGAGCAGATAGATTCCATAGACAATGGAAAGCATCTATTTCCAGCCATTGCTACTTTGGCAACAACATTGTCAAGACTGCTGTCATCACATATTAATGCATAGTTTCCTCCAAATAGAATGTAGTACCCATGCTCCATCATTTGTCCTATACTCAACAAATTCTCATCTAGACCAGGGACTAACAGCACCTCATTTATATATCTTCTCCCTTTTCTTGTCTCAACTACAAGTGTCCCTTTTCCTGTGGCTTGAACAAGATCATCAGTGCCCATTTTCACTTCGCAGGTCACTGATCTATCAAGATTGATCAACAAGGACTCTTGAGAGGTCATGTGGTTGCTGCAAGCACTGTCAACAAACCACACAGACTTGCTTTATGCAATTGAACTTGCATGACAAGCATAGAACATTGTTTCTGTGGTTACCTCTTCCTCCTTTGCACAGTTTGCAACTTGTTTGCCATTGTCACAGTCCTTAGTTAAATGACCAAACCTAATGCATTTTCCACATCTAGGTTTGCCTTTGTGCCTGCACACACCAAAATGAAACTTCTGACAGACTTGGCACTGTGGTTTCACACCTCCTTGACTGCTACTTCCTTGCTTGTTTTGTGAATTGAAACTGTTGTTCCAATTCCCTCCAAAGCCATTATTCCAATTTGAGCCATTATTGTTGTTAAAGTTTCCACCTTGAGACCAATTTGAGCCCTTTTTGTTCTGTCCTTGCCATTTTTGATTTTGCTTTCCCTGAGAACTTTTGTTAGCTCCAGAAGCTTGATTCTTTCTAACTCTAAGACTGCTAAAAGCTTTCTCAGTTCCTGCCAATTTATCCCTTTCATCATGTAGATCCTCTCTCTTATCATAGACTTTGACAAATGCAAGAATTTCTTCAACTCTAATAGTGTCGAGGTCTCTAGTTTCTTCAATGATTGACACTATGGACTTGTACCTCCCACTTAGACTCATCAACAATTTTTGAACAATCCTTTTATCTGTTACATCTTCTCCTAGAGATTTTAGGTTGTTTACAGTTTCAAAAAATCGAGCCAAGTAGTCATCCAGAGATTCAACATCATTCATTCTCAAATATTCAAAATCAGCTCTAATAGCTTGTAATTTCACAGTTCTTACCTTTTTATCTCCTCTGAACTCGCTTCGTAGAATTTCCCAAGCACCTTTTGCAGTCTTCTCATTTCTGATGCGTGGAAAGAGTTCATCTGATAGTGCTCCTTGAATAAGACTCAAAGCCTTGGCATTTTTGATCTTATCTTCTCTGGAGATAGTAGGTGCTTCCACTGGAATTTGCTCAGGCTCACTCTCTTCATCTCCAGTGCCTTCAGAGCCTGCTTCCTGCTCAATAATCGGTTGTGGTTGTATTCCAATCTCCACTGCATCCCATAGATCATATGCTATGAGGATAGTCTCCATTTGTAATGACCAAAAATCATAGTTTGAACCATTGAACTGTGGAGTTCGTAAATCTCCACCTGCGGAACCTGATCCCACCATTTTGATGTGAGTCTCAGTGAGCCACACAATAAAAGAGCAACCTTTATCCCTTTTAGAGATTTCAGGAAAACCCCCTTTCTCACAGCTCACGCCCCTTCTCTGAAATCAGACCAGGAAGCTCTGATACCATGTTAGAATTTGGTATTTAGCTTGCTGGTTTTTTAGTGATTGATTTACAGAACAAAATAAAACCTTTTGTAAGCAACGTATGCAGAGGAGAGAAAAACTCAGAGAGAATGAGAATGTTTCAGTCTATTTTTTTTTTCATATATTGCATCAGAGCCAAAAACACACTATATGCATGACACAAGCTGCCAAAAAAAAAAAAACAGATCCTAAAAACTAGGACACAAGGACTCATCTCCAGCCATTCAAGATCATTGGAGGCAATGATTCTTACACCTAGGCTAGAAATCGTTACAGCAGAAAGGACTAAGACAGCTAAGAATGACAGCTGTAGAGTTTCTCAAAATAGTAAGAAAATTAGCCGTTGGACATATCCTATAACAGCTATTACTATAAGAGGAAAGTTCTTCAGCTCATTCGATTCTTCATCCTCTTCACTGTCAATCTGCAGGATTAACATCTATAGCTTGATTCAAGACTAGTATGCAGCTTAACTCTCAACATAATCTAGTGAAAGTAATGAACAAACAAGGAAGATTTACAAAATTTAACAAAAGAGAGGATCTTCCGGTTATTTCTTCTCTGATCAAGAAGAGGAAGGGGTGATCAGCCACAAAGTCTATTCCTTCACGGACAATGCTTGGCTTCTGATACTCCTCAACAGCTAATGTGGATTCTTTACAAAACAACACGTGTTTCTTTTCTTTTCCTTTCAACTCCTTTAACTCAAGTCTTTTGCTGGTTTTCTTTAACTTGGGTAAGTTAAGGAGGAAGAGACGAAGGGGAGGGTGACTTGCAGGTTTTTTTTCTTTTTTTTTTTGAAAAAAATAATTTTCATGGTTGTTGAAGAAAGGAGGAGGAGAGGGAGAGGGTGAAACTTAGATGCTAAATAGAGTGGCAAATTTTCTCCTCCTTCTCCCTCTCCCTCTCCTCCTTTTAGCAAAGAAAAGGGGGGAGGCCAACACTCTGGTACCTGCTTAGGACTTTGGCGGGAAGTAGGGTGATACAAGGCTCTAGGGCATTGTTTTGAGGTCTTTGTAGGGATCCTCATATATAACATGGAAGTAGCTAGGGTGCTATACAATATGCTTCGGCTAAAAGCGTCGATGTTAAACGGTTTAAGGTCAAGAATCTAGGGTTTAGATTAGTGGCTATGGTTAGATTAGCAAGATAAATTTAACGACGACCGGAAATGGCACTACTTTCACCATGTTAACCACAACGGCAACATAGAATTCAAGCAAAGAAAAGTTTAGATGTTGGGGGCCAATATTTTTTTACCTTATAATAACATGTCCGTGCCTAGAAACATTTACATGCAAGGAATTGTTATACAATTACATAAATATTTATAGGAGGATAAGCCCCTTTTGCCTTACCAATTGCAAATTCCCAGTTGAGCTTGCTGCCCCAACCTCATTCAGCCATTCGAACATGGTAACATCATTCTTGTTTGCTTGTCTTTTTAGGGGACGAACTTAGCAATATCCATTTGAGTTTGCAGCTGCGCCAAGTAGAGCCATTTGATCAACGTAATCTTATTCCTGTTTTGGAATATTGAATAGATTACTTGACACAAATACTGATGTTATGTGCTTGTCTTCATTAGCCACATTCTTAGGAGAGCTTTCCTATACTTGAGCTTGCAGCTGCCAACACTACTTATGCCATTTGCGCAGTTCAACCAAGTTCCCGTTTATGAATATTGCATACGCTTGTCTTCCAGGGGGCCTGCTTGTATACTCTGATTATAAAAAATATTTCTTCCTTGCTTTCAGTTTAGAGTCACACTCACAAATCAGCTTGTCTTCTGTTGAAATAAATAAGTTAAATATCACTATGATGGAAACTTTGGCAATTTTTTTATACAAAGAACTTCGAGAAAATTTATAGAAACAAAAACAATGAGTATAAGTGTAAAAACTTAATTTGTAACTTTATAAAATACTAAATTAACTAGTAAAATTGCATCGATAAACATGTAAATTGCACAAAATAGTATATCTCGATATATATTGCCATAATATATGTGATATATCGACACACTTAACGGTTAAATGCATCAATATCTCGATACATATATCGCCATAATACAAAGTGATATCTTTCTACCTATTATTGATATACAATGGACAAGGACATATTTGAAACCACTAAGATATATAAATAAGAATATATTTGATCTAATAGTTGAGATATGCAAGTTCTGATAAAGCATCTTCAATTAGGTCTTCACTAGAACGCCAATAATGAAGTATACAAACATAATTATGAGAGGTGAAAATGAGAAATAGGGTCATATGCATAATTTTCGAGGTTAGACTATGCTTAGGCTAAACCGATATTATTTTAGGGCTTGCGGTCAGCAATTTATGGTTTGGTGTATATGGTTTAGATTAGGAATATAATTAAATGGAGACCTGAAGATGTTATTTTCGCCATGCTAAGCACATACCAACATAGAAAATTGCAAGTTTTACAAAACAAATAATAAGATTTTTTCAGAAAAGATTAGTAATAGTGAGGCTTTCAATTTTATTTTATAGTCCAATGACCATGCTTAGAAACACTTACATGTAAATTGTTAGAGATTCAATGGCAACTAGTTACGAATTTTCTCCCAAACTTCTGTTGGGTTGCCGCAAATGGCATCTCCGCCATCCTTGTTCCATGTATTCTGTACATTGAAAAAAGAGGTAGTTAGCAGGAAAAGAAGCATTTCTTATTTATAATGAAATAGTTATATAACAATATATATATATATATATATGTATGTATATGAATGTTTGTGACAAACACGTGACGAATAATACCTTATAGATGCTGCAGAGATGATTTCATCGTCCTTCTCTAGGATAGCAGTATTTTTACCTTTGAAATCTATCCGAGAGAAGCATGACCTGAAAACGAAAGATTTTACAATCATTCAACACATAATCTCTTGAATTTGGTGGTAAATGGTTCTTCACACAGTAACTTCAGGAAAAAAAAAAAGGAACAAAGAGAAAATAACTAAGAATTTTTTAGCTCACCCAAGGTTGTATAATACACAGCACACATTTATTCCAATGTGTCTGTCAATATTGGTCTCTATCAAAACCTTAGTTCTGATAAAGCTAAAAAAAAAAAAATGCAATTGGTCATAAGTATATTGAAAAAGAATTCAACGTTAGATTAGAGAGAAAAAGATGAGAGGATCATGTATAGACACTACTTTCTTAATCAAGAGCTTATATAATACCTAATTATCTGGTGAATCACTAATTCGATAACATTGATGCTTAATACAGCCTCTTGAACTAACAATTTCTGTTTGGACTTTCTTCCGTTCATGATCTTGTACCTACTGACTGTGTCTTTCGGAGTCCCCTCCATGCTCGCAAAGTCTCCTTTGAGGAAGAGATTTACAAATCAATTAAGCTATAAATACATATATATGAGAGAGAAGAGAGAAGATTATGATGAAAATGAGAGTATCCAACCAGATCTGCCCAAGATATATATCATGAGGTCAGATTTTTGTTGGCCATACACTTTTTGACACACACACACACACACAAACGTGAATCATCTTAATTCCAGGGAGAGATATATGAAGCTAGCTAGGGTTTGCTAGCAGGGAGAGATATGTGAAGCTAGGGTTTGATGGAAGGGAGAGAGATATATGAAGCTAGCTAGGGTTTGGTGGGAGATGATGGTAGCACACAGAGCCAAAGATACTACCTGTGTGTCACGCAGAACAAGACTTGCTAGGGAGAAGACAGGTCTCGACTCGCAAACGCAACGCCTCCACTTCTCCAATGCGGCGGGCAGCTTGTATTGTAGGGTGAGTCTATGGGCTAATAGAGATGGGTATTTATAGGACTACAGGCGATATTACCGAGAGTCACATATCACATGTTTCGTACTTGTGTCTGGCGATGCCTTTTTGGCTTTTGCTCTTGTAGCTGCACATGTTTGTTGGGATGTAGGTGGATAATTAGTCGTGTCAGTTTCAGTTTTTGTTTCTTATCGCCTTTTTTACTTTAAACGTCAGTTTTTGTTTAATGTCCCTTTTTTTTTTCTTCTAGAAAACAGATGTTGCTTATAAACCAGTTTCTTTTACTGATATGTTTATTGTTATTAATATTTATGTTTTACTGTTATTTTTTCTTCTTCTTATAACTACCTGAAAATAATATCTTTAAACCATCTTTTTCATCAAATGACTATTCATGGAAATGATATCATTTCTGTTATGGAAAAAAAAAAACACAAACGTTCTCTTCGAAAAAAATAAAAAGAAGAAGAAGAAGACACTTTTTAAAATAAATAAATAAAATTGTCGTTTTTCTTATTTATATATTTTATAAGATAATAATAAAGTTGTAAAAAAATTAATACATTTAATAAGGATAAATTTAGAAAACAAAAATTAGCTTGTGCGATGCATTAATTACATTGTTTGAAGTGTAAGGATAATGACACATGTCACGAGGAAAAGGAAAAAGGTTAGAGTGAAGATTGCTAGCATTCCCCATGTAAGTAATGGCCCAAACATCACACACATTAAATCCATTAATTATCCAATGGTTCATTCTAATATTGTGGTCGAGGAAGAAAGGTATTATGAGAAGAGAGATTGATTATAAAATGGAGTATTCTGAAATGATTGTAAAATGGTTAGGTCTTTGAAATTCACATAGAGAATAATGAAGTTAGAGATAAAAATATGGTTCAGATTTAGGGTTGAGGTTGGATTTGGATGCCTGCGCAACTTGGGTTGAAGGAGGATTCACTGCTCAGGTGTCACTGCCCCTCTTTCTCTCTCTCTCTCTCTCTCTCTCTCTCTCTCTCTCTCTCTCTCTCTCTCTCTCTCTCTCTCTCTCTCTCTCCTCTAGTGATTGAAGCTAAGAGTACCAATATTTGACACAACACAATGACACCACCATATGTATAAATAATTAGAACCTGATAAAAGCTAGTCAACTAATATTGGGAATAATAGCTTGCAGATTACAGATTGGATCAACTTGGAGATTAACTTGTGGGAATTTGGGAATAAGGTATTGGAATCGGATTAACTCCACCCACTTAGTTGATCTGATTCCTTGTTATGAGGGTATTTGATTATGAATCTTACCATGAAATTTTCGTAAGTTTTGATTCCGTATGTGTAAGTAAAAAAAAAATGAAATAAACAAAAGGAAAAAAAGAAGTGCAGTGAAAAAGAAAAGAAAAAAAGAACAAGAGTGCAGTTAAAAAACCTCTACAAACCCACGCACATGGCGGTTCCTTTCACAAAGAAAACCACGCAACATTACTTATCGATTATTTATCCAATTCGATCAAAAAAAGTTTCTTTATCCAATTATACTCAGGTATGCATGCGGCAATACTGTCTTCATCCTCTGTGCAATGGTTTTTCTGTTTTGGCTTTGCTTATTCAGATATTTGGTGGTTCAATTGGGGAATAGTTTAAAAACCTGTCTCACATACATGCAGGAAGCAGAAGGTTAGAGTAAATAATCTGGATAGAATTCTGATATGGCTTTCATTCATTTGATTTCATTTCTCTTTGTGTTTCTCTTGCATAATGATTTCATGTTTATGGTTTTGCAGGAAGTGATAGTGGTTTGTAGCTGAAGAATTCAAGAACCTCCAAAAGGCAATTGAGCACATATCCACTGACAAAAACAATCGAAAGACTAAGGTGAACATTTGAGGTCGACCAACCACTGAAGAGAGCTTATGTTTAGAAAGTTTCAACCATGTTTTCATGTAAATTATATATACATTTTGGTTTCTGATTTGTTTTGTAAAAAGTGGAGAAGAGAGAGTAGCACTTTTAAGGCCTTCTGATTTACCTACGGTGAAGCATGATGAACATCATTTGTGATGGACCGAGAGAGAGTTTAGAGAGAAATCAGAAAAAGTGATTTGTGGTTCAGAGAACGTAATTATGTAATTGTCAACTGCCAAAGAGAGAACGTGGAAGACTGATAAGAACTGCTTTCGGTGGTTTCTGTGTGTTTTTTCTTTTCTAATATTTAAATTCTGTTGAATTGTTTGTTTTATTTCTTATTTAGCCTTAATGAATTAAATCATTGTGCCTAAGCATTTTAATTATTCCAAGGGCATTTTGGGGGTTCGAAAATTTTACTTTTAAGGCCTTCTGCCTTTATATACATAGACTAACTTTTTTGCACCCGCTTCCGAGTCTGTGAGAGGCTTTTGTTAATCACGTGCGCTCCGCACGACTTACCGAACTTTTTCTTTATTCTTTCTGTAATTGTATTTTTCTAGACACTCTTATTTTTCCTTTTCAATTTAATGTAGAGCGTATAAAAAAATACAATTACAGAAAAGAATAAAATAAAAGTTTGGTAAGTAGCGCGTAGCGCGAGTGATTAACAAAAACTTCTCGCAAAGGAGAATTTTATTTGTAAGAGTTTTATTTGTATTGTTATGGCTTGGTTTTTTCAAGCTTTATCTTCTTTTTTTTATTATTCTAAGTTTGCAATCTTAGTTGGGATGCCTATGCCAGAGTTTCTTCGATCATGTTTGATCGTTAATGGAGACACACCAGATTGTCTTAATTTTGATATTAGATCGCTCCGTTATTGTAATGGCCCTTTTGTGGCTAGTGGCTTTTTTGGCTGAATTATGAATGCAATCATAGAATTTCTCAAAAAAAAAAAACAAAACAAAAACAAAAACTTCTCGCAGCACGGAAGTGCATGCGGAGGAGAGTCTAGTAACTTATAAGGACATAGCTGAAAAGTTTGGACGAAAAACTTAGAGAGAAATTCTCATGTAACAGAGATAGTACTTTTTACTATTTCGGTCAATAACACAATGACATATAGAATAATTTTTCTACATGTTATTGTGTTGTTAGTTGGAGATAGCAAAACAATTCTATATTCGTTACATGTAAGTTTTTTTGGTTCATGTCAAAAAACCGCTCTCGGATGGTTGGATAGCGATAGAATTCCTCTACGAAGAGATATAGACGTAAAAGGAAACGACAAATTTTAGCAAAAAGACCAAAAAGATAAAACGAATCTAAAATGAACATAAAACACCTCAGCGAACCTGAGAAAAGAAAAAGAAAATGCATTGACTGAATTCAAAATAAGTCAAGGGAAAGACACCTTGCCACACACGAACAAACCACTCACCACCAACTCACTCACTGTCTCTTCCAAAAACGGAAGATCAATCCATCAAGAAATTTCCCAATTTGCATAAATTCATTTTTTTCCAACAAAATTAGCAAAAATAGCTTTCCTCTTCATCACCACCGCCTTCTTCTACCTCGTCCTCTCTCTCTCTCTCGCTGCGTGCTTTTTCGTCGTCTCTCTCGCTCCCCCAACCGCCGCTGCTTCGGCGCTTCCTCAAATGGCGACTATGGAGGGCTTGATAGGCCTCGTCAATCGAATTCAGAGGGCCTGCACGGTCCTCGGTGACTATGGTGGGGACTCTGCTTTGCCTACTCTCTGGGAGTCTCTTCCTTCCGTTGCCGTCGTCGGAGGCCAGGTCTCTCTCTCGTCTCTCTACGCACTCGCTCAGTCGTGTTTTTTTTTTTTTTGTTGTTGTTTGGCTATTTGAAGTTGGTGTGGTGTGTTTGGTTGTGGATGCAGAGCTCTGGAAAGTCGTCGGTGTTAGAGAGCATTGTTGGGCGTGATTTTCTTCCGAGAGGGTCAGGTTAGGTTTATGCCTGGGTGAATCGTATATCTGCTTTCTGATTATTGATTTTCAATTTTTCGCTGTTTGGCTCTTGAGAAAGCGGAGGAAAGAAAACGAAAAGGAAAACAAAATAATATTAAAACAAGTCAACTACTTTTCAACGTAGAGGAGTAATAGTCAACTGAGTCAAAGTAAGCAATTTAAAATTGCTTAAATTATGGTTTAAATTTATCTTTTGATTAGAATATCACACGGCCACTCTGAAGGTTTGCTCTGCTGATTGTTAATTTTCAATTTTGCGCTTTTTGGGTCTTGAGAAAGCAGAGGCAAGAAAATGGAACAAAAAATAAAATGTTAAAAGAAAAGTCAGGTATTTGTCCACATAAGAACAATTAAAAGTCAACGAAGTGAAACTAAGCAATTTAAAATTACTTGTTTGATGTTTGAATTTGTTTTTTTCGTTAGAATATACACAGGGACACACTAAAGGCTTCAAAACTAATTTATGCTTTACTTTGCTCCCTCTTCCTTGTCGAGTACATGAAGCTGTTATGTTCTTTGGTTTGCAGGGATTGTGACGAGAAGACCATTGGTCTTGCAGCTGCATAAGACAGAACAGGGGATGCAGGAGTATGCTGAGTTCCTCCACATGGAAAAGAAAAGATTCACTGATTTCTGTATGTTATTTGTTGTCCAGATATGCTATGGATGGAGCTCCTGTTAATGTTATATTTCTGTTTGCTATGGATGGAGCTCCTGTTATGACCATACATTTAGGCTCCTAGTTTGAGTAGCGTTTTGGGACCATTTCCTACATGTAATTCGAATAGTAGATTGTCATGGAAAAAAAAAAGGGTGTTTGTTAACTCGGTATGAGTGATAAAACATGAACTTGATTATCTACAGGAAGATACTAACATCATGCCAATCACCAATTTTGCTACATTACTTGTACTTTTGAATAGCCTCTTATCATGTTTTATCTTTTCTATTTGGTTAATTTTGCATTTGAATCGCTTAATGCTTGAACATGTATCCTAAAATTAATGGAGCTATCAAATTTAGAAAAACTGTGCAATTGTTTGCCCTTTTCGTACGGTTTGAAATAAAAGTTGATATTATATTCAGTTGTTTATTTCTTATTTTCTTAAACAGCTGTGATTCGGAAGGAAATTCAGGATGAAACTGACAGAATCACTGGGAGGTCGAAACAGATTTCTCATGTTCCTATTCATCTCAGTATCTACTCCCCTAATGGTAACATGTTATATATTTGATTAGATGTGATTATGAAGCACTATTATATTCTTTGTTCTGTTTTGGTGCTTGTTATCTATTGGCAGTATTATTTGAGATTACAGATATAGAGTGTATTTTTTTATATATATTAACAGAATTTTCATTCTGTTTGATGATTATGATTTATACTAGGTGAAAAGTGTGACTTTGATATCCTAAATTGTGCAAGGGCAAGAAGAATTTTTTTATTTTCCTTAATAAATGAAAGTGTTTCGTTATTGCTCTGTAATTCATTCTGCTATCTGACAATCACAGCTTATCTTTTTGGCAGTTGTCAATCTAACATTGATAGATTTGCCTGGTTTAACCAAGGTTGCTGTAGGTATACTTTTGTACTTATTGCCATTGATTCCGAATTAAAATGGTGGTTTTGATGTTATATATTTTTCATTTATTGCATATCTAATTGTAAATGTTTCTTATTGACAGAGGGGCAGCCAGAGAGTATTGTTCAAGACATTGAAAACATGGTTCGTTCTTTTATTGAGAAGGTAATGCAGAGTTTCTTTTCCCCCTCAATTCATAGATTAGAAGTTTGCCATTGTACATATTCGCTATTTATGCAATTATAATACTATCTTAGAACAATGGAAAGTTCAGAGTCAGAAACTGCGTCAGCCGCTGTCATGTCTTTTCTGTCGAGTAATTTAATAATTCGTTAAGTCCAGGTTTGAGTGGCAAATATATTTCTCCTGTAGTAAACTTGAATATTCTCTCTAACATTCTTAAATTTACAACAGATCATTGTCAAAGTTCACGTTTCTCAAACTTGTCGATTGAGTCCCTTATTTTGATGTGATGGAGCATTTGTATTTTCCAAAATTTTCTTCTCTCCAATCCTTTATTTTGCATTTATTAAAACAAGATGTATTATGTAGTGATTCGTACCAATAGGTTAGATTTGTCTTGCATGTCTATGCTGTGGCAATTATTTTATTTCATAAATTTCATAGGTTATTTTTACCATTTATCACATTTCTGGATAGACTTTTGCCTTGAAGTTCTTTACAAGCTAAGTTTTGTTTTATTCTGTATTTTTTATGAATATATGCTCTTGGTTGCAGCCTAACTGCATCATCCTGGCAATAACTCCAGCCAATCAAGACATAGCAACATCTGATGCTATAAGGATCGCTAGACAAGTTGATCCTGCAGGTATCCTTCCTGAACAATTTTTCTATTTTATCATTCAACTCTATAACATTGTATGGTCCATGTGTTATAAATACCATTTTCTGCTTCTATTTATGTACTGAGCTTCTACATTTCTTTCATAGGTGAAAGGACATTTGGTGTGTTGACAAAGCTTGATTTAATGGATAAGGGAACAAATGCTTTGGATGTAAGACTTCTTGATTTTATTATGCTAAGCAGCTTGAATTATTGAATATCTGAGTGTTTAGCGCTAGATAGTGGTTGTTAATGTGTTGGGAGAGGGGTATGTTAGAACATATTTTGTACATAGAGTAATCCGATAAACTACTCTTTCACCATAACGTTTTCTTTACATTGAGTTAGGTTCTCGAAGGAAGGTCTTATCGGCTTCAACACCCTTGGGTTGGAATTGTGAACCGTTCACAAGTTGATATTAATAAAAACGTCGATATGATTGCTGCCAGGCGGAGGGAGCGCGAGTTTTTTTCCTCCAGTCCTGATTATGGAAATTTGGCAAGCAAAATGGGGTCAGAATATCTTGCAAAACTTCTCTCAAAGGTTTTTCCTCTCAGCTATGTATTAATGTTATGATAGCTCAATTTCTACACCTAATTTTCTTAGTTCTTAAATAGAAATTGTGTGTTAATATATAGTTTTTCATATGATTTCAGCATTTAGAGTCTGTAATTAAAGCTCGCATTCCAGGAATTGCATCTTTGATCAACAAAAGCATTGGTGAACTTGAAGCCGAGTTGGATTATCTTGGTAGGCCTGTTGCTATTGATGCAGGGGTGAGGAACTTATGATCTATTCATTCATATTGGGATGTTATTTGGTTTAGGTTTATCCTCTGAGGTTAATTTGTACATATATATCAGGCACAGTTATATACTATCTTAGAGTTGTGCCGGGCATTTGACCGGATATTCAAGGAGCATTTGGATGGAGGGTAAGACATCCTTTTTTCTTTACTTAACAAATATAAATAGGACGTGTTTAATGTTTTATTTGTGGCCAAATATGATATAAGCTTCACAATCCATTTGATTCTAATGCTCTTTTGGTTTTGTGTTATGTTTTCATAGACTGAAAGTTCTGAATTCACGAGTTCTTTATGGCTGGGAGGCTCTTAGAAAGCCTGTCAAATTGAAGCAGCAAATTTCGATATGATAACAACTGGTTTCGCAATATTATGTTGCATGAAAAAAAGTAGATAACAAAATTTTACTGTTTCTGCAGACGACCTGGTGGCGATCGGATATTTGCAGTATTTGACCACCAGCTCCCTGTTGCTCTGAAGAGGCTGCCTTTTGATCGTCATCTTTCACTTCAAAATGTAAGGAAGGTGGTTTCAGAGGCAGATGGATACCAACCTCATCTAATTGCACCGGAGCAAGGTTATCGGCGCCTCATTGACAGTTCACTTAATTATTTCAGAGGCCCATCTGAAGCTTCTGTAGATGCCGTAAGTGTTCACCATTTGGTTTTCTTGTCCTCGGTGGGGTAGTTTCCTTGGGTTAATTAGTGCCTAACTAGCTATATAGCATAGGTTTTGTTTCTGCAGCCATTACAAACAGAATTGATTTCAATTTTGTGCACTTGGACAATTAACCAGTTATCGAACTGCAGAATTTTGTTTTCTTAATCAGTAATCCAATACTGCAGGTTCACTTTATTTTGAAGGAAATTGTAAGAAGGTCAATTGCAGAAACTCAGGTTCAAAGTTGTAATCCATACACTTCATTTAACAGTATTAATGGTCTTAATAATGGGGAAAGTTATAGGTTATATTTTGGAATGAAACAGGAGTTGAAACGCTTTCCAACTCTTCAAGCGGAATTGGCAGCAGCTGCCAATGAAGCGTTGGAGAGGTTTCGTGAAGACAGCAAGAAGACAACTTTGCGTTTGGTGGACATGGAATCCTCTTATCTGACTGTGGATTTCTTTCGGAAACTCCCTCAACAAGTGGAGAAGGTGGGAGGAAATCCATCAGCTGCTTCCGATGATCGATATGCGGAGGGCCACTTCCACAGGATAGGATCCAATGTTTCCTCCTATGTAGGGATGGTGTCAGAGACACTTAAGAATTCTATCCCGAAGGCTGTTGTTCATTGTCAAGTGAGGGAGGCTAAGCGGTCTTTGCTCAATGACTTCTATATCCAATTGGGCAAAAAGGAGGTAATCTGACAATATACCCTCCCCTCTCTCTCTCTCTCTCTCTCTCTCTCTCTCTCTCTCTCTCTCTCTCTCAAGTACATTTACCTATACACAGATGCATAGACATACATGTGTATATGAATCAGAACAAAAAATTGATGATGTTTGGCTGATTGAGTTTTGTTATTTCCTGTAGGGAAGGCAGCTTGCACAATTGCTGGGTGAGAATCCCGAAGTGATGGAAAGGAGGCAACAATGTGCCAAGAGGCTTGAATTGTACAAGTCTGCAAGGGATGAGATTGACTCAGTCTCATGGTCCTGATGAAGTTAAACACGAATGAATGAATTTTTCGTAATCTTTTTTTAGGATAAGTAATCATGAATACAATATAGTATAGTAGTTTCTGGTACAAGATAAATATATTTTCAATTAAACAGAAGCAATTTGAAGGTAATTCTCAAGGTTTTGGGATCTGGTGAACAAAATGGTTACTTACTGGTACTTCTCTCCACTTTCTTAGCAGAAATGCCCTGTTCAAGTCCCTCCACCGAGATTAAAAAGAAAGTAATTATAATTTGATCCTTTTAAAATAATGGCACTCTAGGGCCTTGGAGTGGACTCCACTTATTAATCGTGCGGGTTCGGGTTTGGGTCATGTTTTTTCCGTGTGGGTTTCGAGTCGTGTAGCAGGTCGTATTGGAAATTATCACCCCTACAGTGGAGGCTTGTAGGGTACAAGGATTCTTGAACTTCACTCACCCTAAGAGCACATCCAGTGCTAGGGCCTTGCCTTGGCAACAGCCCCCCCAAGCTTGATTTCAGACTTCAGTGTATAAAACCCAGGCCGGGCAAGCCCACAGGCAAAAAATGGACTGGGTTGTTGCCCGAAGGCTGCTGACCCACCAGCCCACATAGCCCAACAGCTACAAGCCACGTGGCTTCTCCTGGAGCCTTTGATAAAAAAAATTGCCCAATCCAATAGTTGTCCAATTTTTGGCTAAAAAAATTTGAAAAAAATATTAAAAAATTCTGAAATTTTTTTTTTCTATAAATACCGACCAATATTATTTACTTTCCACATCAAGTCTTCATACAAATTCATCTCCTTCCAATATTTTTCACTTTCTGAACCAAATTTTCTACTACAAAATTCCATTTGTGCAAAAATACAAATGGCTTCTTCCATCGAAACCGGAGGGTCGTGGACAAACGTTCGAAGAGGTCAAAATCTTGGCGACGAGGTATAAAAAAAAAATTGCCGTTTTATTCAATTTAATGTCATTTAAAAAATATATATATTTCTTGCATTTCTAATTTTATTTTTTAAAATAGATTATTCAAGGCAAAAAAAAAAAAGATGAAAACCATTACACATGGCTCCTCAAGTGAACAATACCCGCAGTCGGTTCTAGTGGTGCGTTCCGTGTCAGAAATAATGGCACTATTACGTCCTCCGAAGGAAAATACTCCCCGACGTCGTGATCCGGTGGAACCGCCTCCGCGAATGATTGAGTCTTCCTTGTACTCGATTGTATCGGACTATAAGGACCGGGAGTATTTCAATTATATGATGAGTGGACTCCACTTATTAATCGTGTGTGTTCGGGTTTGGATCATATTTTTTCTGTGCGAGTTTCGAGTTGTGTAACAGGTCGTATAGGAAATTACCACCCCTACAGTGGAGGCTCATAGGGTACAAGGATTCTTGAACTTCACTCACCCTAAAAGGTAAACTAGTGTACTTAACTCACCCTAAAAGGTAAACTTAGGAGGCTAACAAAAGAAAACAGGTAGGATATAGAATATATGTAACGATAGATATCATAAGAATTATTCTTATTATAGGGCCTTGAAGTTGCTCGGTCTACACTCCACATAGAATATTTGTTTTTGAAAGAAATTATGTGCTTCATCTATTAACTGAAACAAGGATGATAGCCTTCAAACTCATGGGCACACCAATTGAACACAATATAACTGGTTAGCTGAACATACTGATATACACTAGTATGATGGGCTATGTAATGAATGGTTCAGAGCATGAGATGACATGGTAAAATGGCCGCAAATAAGTAGTTAATGTTGTATTAACGTATTAATTAATTAGTGCTTGAGCAATCCTACTCTAGTAAGAGCTTGTTTGTCACGATTCGGACACGAGATATGGTAAAAGTCCTAAACCCGATGCGTGAAATAAAAAGGCTGCAACCTGAGGTTAAAATAACTTCTCTTATAAAAATAGCTTTAAAATTTTGCAAGTGTACAATAAATAGATAAAGATCTATCACAATCATCTAGTTCAAACTCATTTGGTTTAGTCCTTGTCTTGCCAACTAATTCCTCTAAAAAGTAAAAGAGTGAGGGATGAGTAAACCACCGCTTAGTGAGTAGATTATGCCATGTGCCAGTCAATCAATGTTATTTTACACACTTCAGAAAATATCATGAAAAGCTACACCAATCCATATTATATCACATCATTACTTCATATCTCGGTTATCCTTTATAGCATGTAACCCACAACGTGACCCCTGTTGGTCTCACTACCCTATGTTCTTGTCTAGTACATATTCACAAATATTCCTAATAATATATACAGTGTGAAACACTGTGCCAAAATAGATATGCTTGACTTGAAATAGAGAGATATATTTATAAATAGAACATATCCATGATAATTCATAATTTTCATATTTATTGTGATAATAACTTTTATAACACATTACATAAATCACTCACCTCGATAACGAGAACCTAAAAATAATTGATAAAGACAACCCATCTATCAATCTCTACAACACCACCATCCAAACACCAAGATTCTCAAGTGCTCTCTTTCTTCTCCTCCTGTCTCTAACTTTCTTTCTTATTCCTCATGTCAGAAACATGGAGGTTATGCTCTTATTAATAGTTGCTATAGTGATAGGATAAGAACATCCAAGTTATTGGAAAAAATATATATCTTAAGAAGATAAGATCGTTCAAATTTATGTAAAGGATAAATATTTTAAGAAGACAAGATCATCCATTTATCCAAAGTATAAATACAACAAAGTAGAGAGTTAGCTAGAGACAGAGAGAGCATCACCATGGAAGATAAGCAAAAAGTTGCGTTCTATAAGCTCTTGTTGTTTGCTTATCATTGGGACACTGCCCTGATGACAGTTGAGTCATTTTGTAAGATTATCCAAGTTTATCTAAAGGGTAAATATCTTAAGAAGATAGGATCGTCCAAGTTAATCCAAAAGGTAATATTAATATATATTCTTTTATCGTTTTAAAATATGGGTCTTCACATTGTTGTAGGGGAAACAAATAATGTACGTATTTGTAAACGTAAATTATTCATTTAGTTTTTATTACAAATCCAATTTTTACCCATCCATGTTATCCTTGGCGTTTCTTATAATATTTCAAGGTTATTTACTTGTTTTTCTTTAACAACATCGATTGAGGTACATCACCAACTAGCTGTTAGTCTAATTTTTTTTCAAAGAAATAGTACTATATCAAAGGAGAGTTCACTTAAGTGAGATTAGGTTCTAATCTCCGCAATTGAAAACATCTAACATAAGAATATATTTTTATGTGCAAATTATGTGGATGACGCGGTTGCGAAACGAGCGAAACGAGCAAGAAACCCTACTGCTAACCGAATTACCTTATCCATATACTCTTCCCACATACCTACCACAAAATTGTACAAGGAAATAACGCTTATTAGGTAAAAATGGTTGCTCCTGCTCTCCTTGGGTTGATAAGATTAATTTGTATGCTCGTCAATATATTTGGTAAGAATAATCATCTATATGAAAGAACTTGCATACGGTCCATATGTTTTGTGTCAAATAAGGTGACAAAAATCGTATCACAAACACACACACATGTCTAAATATATTTGTAAGCATTTGTTGGGTTTGGTTCTTCTGTTTGTACCCATTCAATGCAAGATAACAACGTCCCAAGAACAAATAAAGGATACATCATGCGTTTCTGCAATCAAGTTCATGCTCAATCCTCGTGATATGTTTTTCTGTATACAATACAATGTATTGATATTAAATTTTGGATTTCCTATTATAGCAAAGCTTCCATTTATTTTTAATTGTGAAAAAAGTTAACATATTATATTGCCACATATACACATATAAATATAGAGATTTATATGAACATTTTATTGGGTCTTGTGCTCATTACTGAACTATCACTGAGCTCTAGAGCAAACCAACACAAAACACAAAACAAAATCTTGTCGCTGTTTGAAGGACAAACAAGATCAAAGGTGAGCTCCTTGAACATTTGATAACGTAGAGCTATACTTTGACAGAGCGAGCCACCATTATTTTTGGGTACGTATAGTGTTTTTTGCACTCCAATTTTCTACTTGTGTACCACTATTTTGTTTTTGTTCCTTGATTATTCTGTTTTGATTTATTCAATCTTTAGGCTACGAGAGAGAGAGAATGTATTTTACTTATACGAAGCATATATATTTCTTCTTCTTACCACTCGAGCTATAAGTATCCTTCTTGCTTGCCCTCATCAAAATTTTGAAGCTTGTCATGTCAGATCTCATCCACCACAGAATTAGGGTATTTTGGAATGTGTTATATGTGGATGCAAAGAGCGAACATTTTGAAATTTCTTTGTGCCTTGTGAACAATCAAAGTTTTTTTAGCGCATTGGCACTTTTTTTTTTGTTTTTTTTGTTTTTTTTGTTTTTTTTTGTTTTTGTTTTTTATAGGCTTTCTAGCAATTTTTTTTTCTTCCTGAAAAATTGTCATTTCATTAACTCAATAAAATGAATAACAGCATAGTTGCCTCGTTAAAATCTTCCCAAAGAAAAATGCGTGAGATAAAATTTTGCGGTAGTAAAGAGTGCCACACATGTCAATTAGAATGCGACACCAAAACTAAAGATAAATATAATCACTGTGGACACAATCTAAAAGCCATGGCAGACCCAAACTCCATCCAGTATGAAAGATCCCGTTCACGAAGACCATAGTTTGCAATTCTATAAGCCACTGTATTAGCTTGGCGGGGTATATAGCAAACAATAACAATTGGCGGCCTCTGTTGCAAAAGCATTCAAATTTCCTCCACCAATTCCCCTTCCGGAGCTAAACAGTATTCCTCCCCATTAATCATGAGGACTGCGTTCAGACAATCGGATTCTATAATCAAAGACAGAAAAGACGCATCCAGTGCAAACAATAAACCATTTTTCAGTGCATATAGTTCTGTGACAAGGATTGAGACCACGATAACCTTCCTTCACATTAACAGCTCCGTCAACCTTTAGTTTGTAGAATCCATCAGGAGGTCGTTGCCATCGAATACTATCAGTTTGCATGGAGGGACTCCTACAATGTAAACTTGCAGCTGCTGTAAATTCAGCATCATAGCTCCTCACACGATCCATTAAGCGGCTTGGCAATGTTTGATCAGACCCAAATAAAATTCCATTGCATTCATTTCAAGGTAAAAAGTACTAATTTTGTTTGTTTGTTTTGTTTTATCGTTTTAGGAAAAGCAGGTAGGTCTTTGGTGTCAGCAGCAGCTATGGAATTTGTGCATGCCAATGGTCCTTTCCACAACAAGACCAAGGTTATTTTTGTATTGGGCTCGACCGGGTGTGGAAAAACAAAACTCTCCATCGACTTAGCCACTCGTTACAACGGTGAAATAATCAACTCCGACAAAATCCAAGTCTACAAAGGCCTTGACATTGTGACCAACAAAGCTACAAAGCCCGAGCAAAGAGGCATCCTCCATCACCTGCTAGGGTCCATCCAAGACCCGGAAGCTGATTTCACGGTGCAGGACTTTTGTCTTCAAGTGCCCAAAGCCCTCGATGAGATCACGAAGCGCAACCGCGTCCCGATCATTGCTGGTGGATCCAACACTTACATCGAGGCGCTTGTCGAAGATCCGACGCTCAGGTTCCAAGATAAATATGATTGCTGCTTCATATGGCTTGATGTGTCTTTGCCTGTGCTCTATAATCGTGTCTCTGAAAGAGTGGATGAAATGGTGGATGCTGGGCTTGTGGATGAGCTCCGGGAAATGTTTGTTCCCGGGGCAGATTATGAGCGCGGCATTCGTCGGGCTATTGGAGCTCCTGAGATGCATGCATATTTCATGGCTGAAATGGATCATTCAGCAGATGAGGCCGGAAAGGAGTTTCTGTTCAAAGATGGGATTCAAAAAACTAAGGACAATACTTTGAAACTTGCTGAGAGCCAGGTGCAGAAAATTGAACGTCTCGGGACCAAATGGGATATCCATCGGATTGATGTGACTGCCGTGCATGAGAGCCGTGGAAAGAAAGCTGTGGTTGCATGGGAAAACTTGGTTTTAAAGCCAAGCTTCTCCATTGTGAGTGAATTTTTGGAAATGGATGGCTAAATTGTTGGAGCAGAAAATTAGGGTTTCCGATTCTCTGGCTTGCATTCAAGGACCTGCTCGTACCGAATTACTACATAGAAAATATATTTTTTTATGTGTAATTTTTTTTTAATCATTTTGAGGAACGTATTGGTTAAGCCAGTACTTCATATATGGTAATATTAATTTCGGCTTTAGCAATGTTTTTTCTTCTTTTGTTTTGTTTTGTTTGTTTTAATTAATACAAGCTATCTTTTATTTTAATTTAATCAAAACTATGAGTATTGGGATTCGAACTTGGGTGGAGATTGAGAGCACATCCACTCTATATTTTTAAGTAGCAGCTCAGTCCATATTTTAGTAATTGCTCATCTCATCCACCTAATCATTCTATATGCCATTGGACCCAAAAAAAAAAAATCATTCTATATGCCACAATATTTTTTTTCTTTTTTGTTGAAATGTCAGTTTACTCGAAAGAATCCCATTACATTCTAAAAATTAGCCTTTCTGCGCTTGCGAGAGGTTTTTTTTTTTTAAATAAATAAATTTATTTTAGAATTAAAAAAGATAATGGGTAGTTGTGTTCCATAAAAATAGGATTCATTATCTTAATTTTCTTTTAATTTATCCTCATTTAATTATTAATTATTAATGTTTGAATTAACCAAGGGTATTTTCTGGTATTTTGAATGTTTCACCATTCTCTGCCTTTTGCTTTATATATAGAGATGCTATCTTAATTAAGTTGAAAAAAATAGTGTCGAATACGATGATCAAGGGCCGAACTAGGAATTTTTCAATAGGTGGGCTAGCTAAAGTCTTTACGGTAAAATTTAATTTAATTTTTTTTGTACTTACATTTTCTATAGCCTTTTAGAAATAAAAGTATATATTAATTCATATAAAACACACTAATTCATAGCTCCATTGACTAATTTCCATTAAATTTTAACATAAAACAAATACATATTAAATTCAACAAGAAAACTGATATTATCAAAATGAAAATGTAGTTAACAACGAAATTGAAAATATACCTATTTTACAATGTATTTTTATTATTTCCATGCAACTAAATTCTTAGAGAATTTGTGTTTTTTGTATTTTAATAGATTAATATATATTGGGCTATATTTTAAACAAGTCAAATATATGGGTCTGAATTTTTTTTTTTTTCCATCCAAAAACATCCCTGAGCTACGGCCTAAGTGAACCTTTAACTTGGTTCTGCCCCTGACGATGATAAAGAAATGTTTACACATATTATATACCATGAGATTTATAAGGAAGTTTTGCTGTGTTCAGTGTTCTAATTTCTCATAAATAATGGCAAGATCATGAACTTCAAAAATTAAGAACCAAAAAAAGTCTTTTTTATGCAATATATTAATGTTGGCAATCAGATTCTTGTTTAATGCTCATATATTTCGCTTTTATGCAATATAAAATTATCCATGATAAAAATAGCCATGTGTGCATGCAGTGCATTGATACTTGATATTGGATTGACCCTTAATAAGCTTTCATATGTTTCGCGTAAAATAAAATAGAGTTATTTACACTAACACTCTTTGAGGTTTTTATTGTTTTCTAAAAATTCTTTGAGGTTTTAAAAATTACACAAACACCCCCTTAGGTCTTTAAGTATTTTCACAAAATCTATTTCCATTGATTTTTCATCCAAAGATTGATGATTTTATATAAAAATATTCTTCAAATGACAAAGTTAGTATTTGAGATTAAATTGCATGTACATTTGTTGAGGTTACTTTTGTTATTTGCAAAAGTTTTTATATATGGAATCATCAGATTTTGGATGAAGAATCAATGAAAAGGGATTTTGTAAAAGCAAATTGAAACCTCATGAGGTGTTCATATAAGTTTTGAAATCTCAAGGGATTTTATGAAAACACCAAAAACTTCGAGGGTGTTAATATAAATACCTCAATAAAATAATAAACCAAACTGTAAAATAAAGAAGCACGAGCAACACCAAGCAGTAAGACCAACTCCAGCGGACAGCCCAGCCCGAGGCTAGGGGAGAAAAAAAAAAAAAAAAAAAGGTGTTCCAGCGAGCAGCCCAGGCCTGAGTGCAAGGTGGGACCCAGCAACCTGGGCTGGCCCGAGGGCAAGGTTGGCCCGAGCTCCAGCCCTCGTTTTGGTGCTGACGTCATCGCTACAGTGCCGCTACAGTGTCGCTCTGCTACAGTGTCTGGCGCTACAGTACCACTAAAAGTCCACGTGTCGCACTCTGGGCTCTCCGATCATATTTTTTTCTCTAATCCAACGGCAGCCAATTTTTGTGCAATAAAAAAATGAAAAAAATGGAATTTTTTTTTAAAAAAATTCCAAAAAAATACTCCTTTTTTTTTTCTATAAATACCAAAATTTTATCCGATTGAGATATGAATTTTAAATATTGATATGTACGAACCCAAAAATATTATCTAAATTAATTATTTTTATTAAAAAGTTTGTGAAAAAAACAAAAAAATGAATAGTAATTGCCCTTAGCCATGACAATGGGTGGAAACACAAAATACTATTTGCAAGGGCAGTCACTATTCACGTAAATAGTGACTGCCCTAGCTCCACCCTTGCCATGGCTAAAGGCAAATGGGTGAAGTTGCTCTAACGAGATTCGGCACGTACTAGGTGATCATTCAAGGAAATTTCAACCCAATTATTTGTCTGGCCTTCCATCAAAAAAATAAATGAGCTTTGTTGTCACCAGTTTGGCCCAAACTACGAACTTTTAAGTTAGCCTTCACCAATTTTGAAGTGGGTTTCAAGGTTACTTGTCCACACAAGGGAAGACTACTGTAAGTTTAAGCACACAGTTTCAATTACAAATATTGTTTGTTTTGCGCAAGTTTTGTTTTTGTTTTTGTTTTTTTTTAATACCTAAATTAAATAACAATAATTATAATATATGTAAATCATGTATATCATGAAAATTATATGTTAATGATGTGACATTACATTCTAGGATCCGAATTCTCTGCTATAATTTTGTCAGTTATGATATGCTTAACTTTCATCCTCCACGAAACATCCAAAAGACTGAAAGATTATAATGTTTTAAATCTTGGAGACGTCAACCAAATAGTGGACGACCTAAATATTTAGTGATATTAAGTTTACTATCATGTCATTTATGCATTTTGCATATATACTTCGTGGATGTGTGAATTTGTATACTGGTCATCAAACGGAGATGTTATGGCCATTTGCCATGAAGCCACAATGCATAGCTAGGGCGGGACCATGAATTCTTTCTTCTTCTTTTTTTCAATCCAAAGAAAATACTGAGAGATGATAAAATAATTTCCTAAAAAGAACAAAACTTAAGGGCCTAACTAAGAAATGTTTGGTTAATCTCCCTTTCAAAACTTCATTGAAATTGTAAACAAAGCCAAAAGTACCTGACATGATATAATTCCCAAAGGCACAAAGCTTGTTATCAGAAAGAAATCATTCTAATGTTAGGTCCCATAAAATCTCGAATGCTCCAGCCTCTAACCAGATCAATGTCTTTGCCGTTCACTTTCTTACTGTGAAACAGTGTGAAACAGAACACTTCATTTTCATAATCAAATTTATTCATTGATTGAGCAGTGAAATTATACACTCCCACAATTAGCAGCTGTAGGTGGACCAAAATATACCCCTGCGACAGAATTATTTAAAGTAACCCTTTGAGTTTAGAACTGCATTTGCAAATCATTTGCTTTAGTATAAGCTTAATTTCCTAATCATTTGATTGAGATAATAGATGTTTTAAGCTCCACTTGTAGCGCTACTGCTACCACTCTTCTTATCAAGCTCTTCTAATGCTGCCCACAATTTTGAATCATTGTAATCCTTTATGAGAAAGGTCGGTTTTTCTTCAATTAGTATGTGTTCTGGATTTCCGGTGGTTAAACCAATAACTGGCATACCGGCTGCAACTCCAGCTTTAATCCCAGAGACAGAATCCTAGCAAAGCAAAAAACAAGAACAGAAAATAAGTTCCCAAAGTTCCAGTAAATGATTTTTTCTCAAAACGTGACATGAGAAGAGGCAGACCTCAAACACAAAAGTGTGATCTTTTGATACGTTGAGTATTTCAAGAGCCTTCAAGTAGGGCTCTGGGTGTGGCTTGGCATGCTTGCACTCGTTCCCAATAATAAGAGCTTGAAAAAAATCTGTGAGGCCAAGTATTGTGAGCATTAGCTCAGCATTTGGTCTGGGAGCATTAGTAACGGCAGCCCGTTTCAGCCCACGATCTTCAACCCATTTCTTCACTTTATAAATGCCATTCACAGGCTTCAATTGTTCTGTTGCCAATCTGTTTCCATCGGAGAAATGATATAAGGTGGGAACCAGAAAGGAATTCCAAGTCTAGAGAAGTTGAAGCTCTTACCTACGAAACATGGCTTCCTTGTCCTCAGTGAACTTTAAGCCTCTTTCGAAGTCATCAGGAAAGAGTATCCTAGCAACATCATCATTATGCTTCCCAGCAAAATTCTCAATATAGTACTCCGCAGTGATTGGAACCCCTCCATTGAAACCTATCTGTTAATTTTCCGCAATTCAGTTAATCATCAACCTTCACAGGTCAGAGATTCTTTAAATTCGTACTAAATTACAAGCTTCCTTCATGCACCTTTTCATTGTAAATATGATTACAGTTCACCTTTTCATTGTATGTATAATTACAGTTCAGAGTTATAAATTTTATAAAAAGAATGAGCACTTTCATTAAGCGGTTGAAGCCTCTGCAATTTTTATGGTGTGATAACATAGCTAAAAATAGGTCAAATTATGACCAGATAAATCCTACATATTTTCCTTATGACAGAATAGTAGGAAACAAAACAATCACTTTACCTCTGGAAGCATTTCGCGGAAGGCATAGAAATGAATGGGATCTGAATCACACAGAGTTCCATCAATATCAAATAGTACTGCTTCAAGTGGGGCAAGTCCAGAGAGTGAACTTTTGCTGGTTCCACAAACACATCACAGAAAAAAAAAAAGGTAATAAGACATTAGTACAATAAAAAAATGAAACCAAAAAATACAAATGTTAGACAATCCCTTCTGTTTTCTGTAGAATATAATGAGCAAAACACTAATTTACACACGAAAATTCTCACACCTATACAAAAATAAATGTCGTGCAGAGCAATTTCTTCAGTGTAACAATGCCTGGTTGAGTTAGGTTAGTCGACATTACCTACTTTCTGTGAAAATAAAAGTCTCTACTGTCTCCATATATGGAGTAAAGAGATAATAGAATTCGTATTTTCATAATATTTATTGTTTTGATCCGGTAAGCTATAGTCTTTTAACATGTTTTCTTTTGGCAAAAACATCAGCAGGCTATCTGACTTAATGATTCAGTATTAACGCTAAAGTTGACAGTAGATCAAAATGAACCTAAAAGACAATGGCAAATTCAGCGGTTTGGAGAGAGAGAACCATAATCGGCTGTGCAAGCCAAATCATGCCAGAGAAACAAAGGCATAATAAGAAAGGGTAAAACGCATAAAAAGCAGGTACAATCTATGCAAAATTAACAATTAGAGGAGAGAACAATGACATGGAGGTGAAAATATGCAGAATATATGTCTCTGTGCATGTCTGTATGATTACGGAAATAGACCTGTTACAGCTAAAACTACTGAATAGGACAATAGAAAATAACTCAACATTCCACTTCACATTAAAATTATCTATTCAATATCCTTAACAATTTGGCTCTGCATAGCTCATGAATGTACTCTGTGATTGAGAAAAAGGCAAGGGTGATGACGATGGTTTACTCACATTCATTTACGAATTATTTATTTATTTTTTTTGTTTTGTACTCAAGGAAGGGAAAATACAACAGAATGACTTGGTTGTATGTGTCAATATGATCTGCAGCCTCCTACATTTTACCCTACTATTTTGATATTTTCTATTATTTTTCAAAAATAACAATTTTTTCCATGTACTCTGCCATTATAGATCAACCCAAAACATGAATTAAAAGAAGGCAAATCATGTTTTCTGCCTGTAAATTTGGCCACCACTGGTGGTTTACACATGAGCTTGACAGTACCAGATCAAATTCGATCCGAAACTATTAACTAACAAAAACCAAATATATCAGAAAACGTTAAGATTGGCAGAAGAATTATGTTACCAAGAATATCAGTAAAATGACATGCTCACAGGCAGAAGCAGTAAAATATGAACTTGCATTGAAAATCAAAACATCAACACTAAACGCCGAGATCAATGGAAATTTCAAATAACTCATTAGAAAGATAATCACCAATCAACGGTAGCAAAACATTGATACCAAAAATAAATAAATAAACAAAGACATTACCAATTAATAAATATTGACCCACCTAGAAAAAATTGCAAAATTTTAAAATATAGAATGCAATATGATAGAACAAGCGTTTTCAGTTACCGATAGCAGTATGTACGTGAATGCCATTGAAAGGAAAACAGATTTGTAAATCTCAGAGCTACCCAGATCAAGTTTTCAGTCAATGTAAGCAAGAAAGATCAAAGAAAGCACAAAACGCGACAGGAAGGTACCTGTCCACAGAGTTTTCACCAGAAGAAGCTGTCATAGTGTGATGGATAGGTTGTGGAGGATATTTCAAGAGCCTTCTCTGCGAAATCTGGCTTTCAATTAACGTGAAGGGAATTCGAGAGCAGAGTGATGAGAGGAAGACGGTGAAGTTAAATAAATATGAAGGGGAATGAGAGAGAGAGAGAGAGAGAGAGAGAGAGAGAGAGAGAGGGAATCTACCGTCGGAATCAATTCAGCAAATGAAAATATGCGAGTTGCTTTCTTTCTCCAACAAATTTCAACTCTTTTGGCCCTTTTTTTCTCTTTTTTATTATTATATATTATTACATATATAATTTAGTATTCGTACTATGACCAAATTGCAAAATCCCCCCTCATCGCTTAGATGATATTACTAAACTCCCCATTTTCGTCTACTTCTACCTTTCTTTCTTATTAATACATGCCATATTGATGAGCGGGGATTCAAACACAAAATACGATAAACATTTCATATTGCACAATAAGATTTTTTTTTTAAGTACTAAATAGTTTTGGTTAAGTGTATTTCACTTCCTAATTAGAAGAGGTTCGGATTTCAATAGTCTCACTCATATATAAATAATGATTAAAAAAAATGACACCTACATTCCATGTCAAATGTTTCTATTAACATGTCTCCTAATAGAAGGGTGTATATGTAGGTTTATTCGATTTTGAATACCGGTTTGTAAAACATCGAAAAATCATGTATGAACCTGAAAAATCCACCAGCACGCCATCTTTTTTCCTTATGAAGTAACTTGAGGTAAAGTCAAAATTTACTAACACTAATGCAAATGGAAATTAGAATAAATTCCAAGATTCTAACCACTTCATGCCCCTGACCCAGAACATGGACATAGCTTCTTGTTTCAACCAAGAATGACATTTTCAGAGTAGAATTATAGATGCACATTACCACATGATCACAAGAGAAATTTTCATTTACGATTATCTAATAGTTTGAAATCTTCAAAATATGATTTTCCATGATGAATCATTTCCAACCTTTTCAATCAGATCCATGCCTCTGCCCCTCACTTCCTTAGAGTGAAACAGAAGACTGCATTTCCAATTTCTGTAGCTACTAACACTTTATGATTATATGACCAGAAAAATTATACTGTTTCCAGAATTAACAGCTATAAGTGGACCAAGATATATGGCAGCAATAGCCTTTCAAATCACTCCTTTATTTCTAATCATTTGATTCAGATGATAGATGTTTTAAGCTCCACTTGTAGAAATAGCAGTACCACCCATCTTATCAAGCTCTTCTAATGCTGCCCACAACTTTGGATCCTCATAATCCTTTATGAGAAAGGTAGGTTTTGCTTCCATTAGTAGATGTGCTGGATTTCCGGTGGTTAAGCCGACAACCGGCATACCAGCTGCCACTCCAGCTTTAATCCCTGAAGCAGAATCCTGCCAAAGCAAAAACAGAAAAGATATTAAAATCTCAGAAGTTCCTGAAAAAAAAAATAAAAAAAAAAAAATCTTAAAAGGAAGCCGCAGAAGGGGCAGACCTCAAACACAAAAGTGTGATCCTTTGATGCGTTGAGTGTTTCAAGTGCCTTTAAGTAGGGCTCTGGATGTGGCTTCACATGTTCACAGTCACTCCCGAGAATAACAGCATGAAAGAAATCTGATAGGCCAAGAATTGAGATCATTAGTTCAGCGTTTGGTCTTGGAGCATTACTAACTGCAGCCCGTTTCAACCCGCGATCTTCAATCCACTTCCTCAATTTATGGAGGCCTTTCACAGGCTTCAATTGTCCTGGGGCCAATCTGTTTCCATCAGAGAAATCATATAAGCTGCTGGGAACCTGAATGAAAATTCAAGTATGGAGAAGGTGAAGCTTTTACTTTCGAAACATGACTTCCTTGTCATCTGTGAACTTCAAGCCTCTTTGGAAATCATCAGGAAAGAGTATCTTGGCAATATCATCATTATGCCTGCCTCCAATATTCTCAATGTAGTATTCTTCAGTAATTGGAACCCCTCCACTGAAACCTATCTGTTAATTTCACCACTTCAGTTAATCACCAACCTATACAGTTCAAAGGTTCTCAAAATTCTACTGAATTACAAGCTTCCTTGGGTAAATAATTAGTGTTCCTTATGTAACTTTTCATGTAAATATGGTTATAGTTCACCCTTTCATTATAAATATGCCTACTGTTCACCTTCTCATGGTATATATGATTACGGTTCACAGTTATAAAATTTCTACAAAGTATGAGCAACTTCCATGAAATAGTAGAAGCATCCTTTGCACTTTTCATGGTGTGATATGAATGCAGTTAAAAACAATGTAAAATTATGACCAGAGAAATCCTAAATCTTATCTTTGTAACAGAGTATTGGAGAAAACAAAAAAGAAACACTACCTCTTGAAGCATTTCACGGAAGGCATGGCAATGAATGGGATCTGAATCACACAGAGTTCCATCAATATCAAATAGTACTGCTTCAAGTGGAGCAATTCCAGAGAGTGAACTTTTGCTGGTTCCACACACACACCACAAAAGAAAAGCCAATAAGGTGTCAGAACCAAAAGATTACAAGTCAAAGACAAAGGTTTTTGTTTCATGCAGTATAGAACGAATGAACAAGAAGTTACACACCAAAAATCTTATACTCGTACAAAATAAAAGATCACGCAGAATCATTTCTTCCGCGTAGCAGTGCATTGTAAAATTAAATTAGTCCACATTGCCATCTTTCTGTGAATATAAAAGCTTCTACTCTCTCTGCCTACTGGTGTAAAGTACATAGATTTAAAATATTTAAAAAAAAAACAAAATTGACAACATTATGTTTGGATCAGGTAAGGTATAGTCCTTTAACATTTTATTTTCTTTTCCAACAAAATTAACTGGGCTATCTGACTTATTGATTCAGTATTGACTGCAAAGTTGATAATGATGAAAGCTAAATGATCAAATGGGGAAGAAAGAACCCCAAATGGTGAAAGCTAAATGATGGCAGAGAAGCAAAAGCACTGGTAGAAAAGACGGGAATTAGCAATCTAAAAAGTAAGAACAATCAACATACACAATCTGTGCAAACTAAAATATTAGAGGAGAGAACAATGACATGCAAGTCAAACTAAGCTGAATATACAGACATATACATACATAAACATGGATGCACATGGCAATCAGACCACATAGTTAATTCCTCATGCATGAGAGAATATAAATTGGTTCAACATTCCACTTCAAATTTAAACAATGAAAAGGAAACTTGACACAAAAAAAATAAATCCTTTACAATTCACATTTCACAACAACAAACCTCAACAAAAATGAAAATACAACCCGACATGATATAACAAAAGTTTGACACTGTCATTGCAACATAAACTCCTATAAATCATCTTCTCCAATTTGTGAGAATGCCATTCAACAGGAAACAAATTGTGAAATATAAGAACTACCCAGATCAAAATTTCAGTCAATGTTTGCAAGAAAAATCAAAGAGAGCACAAAGCGTGCACACAGGGTACCTCTCCACTGAATTTTCACCAGAATAAACTGCCATAGTTTGATCGTCCGTGGACGATATTGCAAGGGCTTTCTCTGCGGAATTTGGGTTTGTTTTGATGAAGGCAATGGGGAATCTGAGAGCAGACTGATCAGAGGAAGACAGTGAAGTGATCAAACGAGCAAACGAGAGAATTGGCTTTTTATTCTCCTTCTTTGGTTGTTTTATTTTTTTTTTAATGTATTTACTATTTAGTATTCCTACTATGACTAAATTAGAAAATTGCACCACAGTTTTGACAATATTACTAAACTCCCCTGTTTTCGTGTGCTTTGACTATGTTTCCAACTTTATTAGAATGATTCAGAAACTCATTTGTTAAAATTAATACAAATCCATAAGACGTATTCTCCCATTAGTTATAACTTATAAGATCTTCAATTAAATTCATAGGCAAACTTGAGATATGCAATGTGGGTAATTGAATAGAGTCCTCATTTGAAGAAGGCCCCAAATTATGACTTTGTTTACACTATATATATATATATATATATATATATTATTTTGTTATATTATTTTATATTCGTTTTAACTTTACACGCTTCTAAACAAAAAATAATCTACGTCATTCCTTTAACTTCTAAGATACATAATAAGAAGTAATATACATATATTTAATATAATTTACAATACTTAATTAGCCAAAAGTCCAACCGCCTATAGCCTAGGTTTAGCATTTATAAAAATTCTTTGCAAGTTTATGTTCTTGTTCGCACATTTAGTATAGGACCTTTAAAATCTCAGAGCCGCTCGTGGCTAGGATGTGTGCTTTTAAAAGAGAAAAATATGAATAAAAAATCAAATGAAGTGAGCTACATAAGGTCCAATCATAAGCTCGTTCTCCACTAGTTAAGTTGAGATACAAGTAAATTATATGAAAACCAAATATATCATGTAATCTAAAATAATTTAATGTCTATGAAATGTCAACTTAAAACTTGTTCATACATACTTTTTGTCCAAAAAAAAAAAACTTGTTCATACTCATCTTTAACATGAGGATTGGTTTCCAACCCATTTATTACTCAAATATTTGTTGTCCGCTAGGTTAAGCTTACCTTTAACGTTAGCTACGAATTTTCTAATTATTTATTTGTTATCCATGGAAGAGAATACAAATCATAAAGGTCAAGGGCATATAACAAATAATCAAAGAGTGGAGGCCCTCAATGGGTTATTATTCGAAAGGCTTATTTACTATATTTAGTCACGGGCAGATTGAGTGGCTTCTCCACTTTTTTATTCTCCAAAAGATTGGGCAAGCCGGGAAGAAGCTGCTCAGTTTAGCAGTTGGCAGTCAGTTCATACACGTTTCTAGGCTAATCTAAAGGTACATAGTCACGTGTTCATAGAAGTATGAGAGGAAACCAAGTTGGTCACGTCCTCTTGATATGTCAGTATTAAAATATTGAAGGGGCTCATACTTTACCACATCACTGTGATTTCATATTGTAGTTATGCTGTTGTAACATGTGGGGCGCCCACCTACCCACAACAAAGAGATTGATTTGTTTGTTTTTTTCTTCTTTTATTCGTCACATACATTGGGTTCTGACCAAAAAACAAAAACAGAGAGAATGCAGATTAGGTCGAATTGCACTGCTCCAGTTGGGGTATATATCCACGTACCCAATTGGGCTAAGTTGCAAAAGTTCAATTTAGACTAGAGTTGTATGGGCTTATATGACTTGCCCAATCTTATACATGAACCACACAACACTAACTATTTCATGTTTTTGTTTTTTTAGAAAGAAAAAAAAAACACAAGTGATAGCCTAAACTACAAGAGGAGGGAGGGAGTTTCTCACATACACACACTACCAAGATATCATGGGAATTCGAACCTGAGACCACTTGTCCGCAAGCCAAGGTCCTTTTTTGTAACACCCCACCCCAACAAATTGTTTTTATTTAATTATTTTAATTGTGCAATTACAATCTTGCCTTAGGGGTAGGGACATTTTAGTCACTTTTTGTTCAGAAAGGATTTTGGAGAATTGAGCGGCATCGTTACATAGATCTCGGCGATACACGAGTCTGTAGACAGGTGGCACGCTCAATTCCAAGTTGTAACGAATGCTTAAAGGTCTAAAAACTGAAAGGATGACTTTTACCTTAGGGTTCCTTGGCGGTTTAGAGTTGACTTTTTGCTTGGGGCTAATTTTGAAAAAATTTATTGGTTTAATTGCGTAGTGCTCGAGCTCACGAGTTCATAGACATGTGGTGGGCCTAAATCGAAGTAGAAAAGAAGAGGTTTTGGTCAACGAAAGTGCAGTGGCACAAGCGTAATTATTGCAAACTCAGATTTTTTTTTTAAAGGTATGTGCGTTACTCTCTCTCTCCTCTCCCCAACTCTCGCATCTCTATCTCTTCGTGAAAACCAGGCCTACCACACTTGGTCGGCAATCTTCTTGCTCCCCAAGTTGGTTGGGAAATGACCGTGAGGAGCCAGTGATCTCGTTTGGGCCAATCTTTGATGAGCCCAGCCCCTCCCTGAGCCGCGATGAGCTCTGAAAGCACTGAGTGCTTTAAACTTTTTCGAATACTCCGACGACCAAAATCGTCGATTTAGGTATTCATTTTTTGCATACTTCACAAGAAGAGTCCTCTCAGGGTTGAGCATCGTTGGACTTGTTGTGAGTGGACATTTATTTTAAAATGTGCATTATTTTTCATATATGGAATTGCTTGCATAATTGTGTTTGGTTTGGAAACTGGTATATCTTGGATTATTGAAGTTATGAAATTTCATAATATTGGTTCATCTTGGCTTTTACAAGGCTATATGGGGTTTTTTTTTTTGGTTAAACGGAGTGTTGAATATAAATTATATTTAACGTTTTGTTTTCTTCCACTCACATTTTCTGTTTTGCGCTCCCCAAGTTCAAGATATTCAAAGTCGAGACCACCACGTCAAGGCATCGCCATTGTTCTCACCGTAGGAATTCCTTCTTTAACTTTCTCTACTTCCCTTTTTTCCGAGTTGTAAATTTAATCTTTAGTTGCTATGTTTGCTCATTTAAGGTTTAATTCCGACATTAAAAAGAAGAGTAATTCATATAGACTTGAAATTGGTTAACACAATTACAGTGCAAAAATATTTGAAGTACGTGGTGTAAATAGTATGGTAGGTAGACATTTTTTCTTTTTTTATACTACGTGGTTTATTTCTACATTGTTGTACAAGAATCACTCTCAATATGATAGCTTTTGCCTTTTCTTTTGTTGCTGTTGTCTGACAAAATGAAAAAGAGGAAAAAGAGAAATATGCTAAAGTAATGTATTTATTCTGGAGTTTCTCTTGTTTAAGCAACTTAACTAATGAATCGAGGAATCATATATGAAAAAAAGACTAATCATTATCAAATATCACTTAATTTCTCGCATTCATTGTACAGAAGGCGTCTATAGAGAATGTACGGACATTATCATAATATTAATTGTCGTTAGATGAGTTTAATTTTTTTAATTCATGTAACAAAATGCTCACTATTAATTAAGATGGTGATCCTCCCTCCAAAAATAAAAAATAAAAAATAAATTTAAGTTGGTGACCGGATTGCTCTCTTCTAATAATTATCATATAATTTCTACCCCAAACCTGTTTGTACGGTTGTACCAGATACACACAAAATTGTAATGTTTTATTTTTCCGGCATTGAAAAGAAAGAGTAAATCATATAGACTTGAAATTGGTTAACACCATTACAGCACACAAATATTTGAAGAACCAACCAACTAGTTCTTCTAAATGATACAAAACATCCCAAGTCTGAATCCCCTTTCTTAATTAAAAAAGAAAAAAAGAAAAAAAAAAGAGAGAGAATCAAAAGCACACAAACGTACACAGAAATTAAACTGACGCAGATTGAGTAGGGCACTAAATATTAAGAAGCAGAAAAAGAAACAAAAGACACCAGTAGTAGTAGCGGCCCATTAATGTCCGTAGCAAGCCCTATTGGTATTTGGTGGACTGCAGTGCTCTGGCTTGGGTTTGTTGTGTCCCTCGGGAAGGCAGCTTGGATCACCCGGTCGGTCACAGGACAGAGCATTCGTTGCAACTAACGACGCCAGAGAAGGATGAGCGTCATTTGTCTGGAGGAGCCTTATGCTGAATTCCGAGTCCAACATGAACTCCAAGTCAAAGTCCAACTCCGAGTGAGCAATCCGGCATGCCGTGTCGGTAAGGCCGTTGCAACGGGAGGCAGAGTAGCCACCGGTGACGACGCTGGTGTTGATGTGGATGCCAATGCCATGGCTTGTGGTGAGCAGGGCCATGGCCATCATCACCATCATCAGCTTCATAGCTCCTCCTGAGTGACTCATCTTTTGTTTTTTTTGTTTTTTTTTTCTTGTTTTGCTGCATGCACTCCTCAAACACTGTATATATATATAACATAGAAAAAGTACTTTGGCTCTTTACTCTTCTTACACACATGTATAAAGCACAGCTAGCCCCTCCATAAACTTTTCTTTTTGCGCTATTATTGATTACGGTTGAGAGAAAATATGACTCGTCGTCGTCCCATATAAAGCAAAGGAATCCCACAAATAATTATATGTATATACATAGACCACGAGATTCACGACTCAGTCAGTAGCTAGCCTAGCATCCAAGCCAAGCACTAGGCTTGCGGGCCCTGCGCATTTCTGTTTTAATTAAAGGTTACTACTTTATCTATGTTTATTCCTTTTCTTATCTCACCATAGGAGGAGCTTCTAAACGCATTCAAGAATTTATGAGCCAAAACTTTGAGAAATTTTATATGTTATGGGTACACCACGTGGCAGGTGTACTATCCAATAAATATACGATATATGGAATTATTGTCTAACTTATTGCATTTCTTTTTATAACATATGGCGAGCTGCATTGCCAATATTCTATATGTCTTCCATCTATTGGATAGTACACCAGCCACGTGGTATATCCAGAAACTTGAGAAAGTTTTGAAATTTCCCATTTTGCTTCATTAAGAATTAGAAAATTAAAGGAAAAAAAAAAACATCTGATCAACAATTTTGATCACAGTGATGCTCGTTACATCCACGTGTTCTAAAGTCACCTCCGTCGACAACAAGTTTACTATTTTACAACAAGATCTGTAAGGACCCACTCACCTCTCTACATTCATGTAAAACTCGTTAAACCCTAGAATTATCATTTCAATTCCTAGGATTGCTGCAGAAAAATTCCTCATGATGCAACGTTTTATTCCCATCCTCCGCTCATCAAATTTGGAGACTTATGCGTTGTGGGCCCAACCCCCCAAATGGTTTCCATGTCATGGCTGATATAGGGCTCAATGGCTTTCTTTCCTTGATTTAAATGGCAGTCTACGTCGGCGTACTGTAAAGCATATTCACAATTACAAGTCTCTTTCCCCGCCATCAATTCCATTAATTTAATTCACGCCGTTAGGGGCATTTCCGTTAATTTCTGTCATTTAAATGTTATAGTCAGAGTAAAAGACTTTAGGCCTTCTCCAATTTATTTGGGGTTAAATTCAAATTTTTCTCTCCAAAAAGTAATTATTTGGGTTTTGTTTGGACTCAAACTGTTTTTTCTCCCAATCCTCTTAACTCAAATTTTAAATTTGCAACTTTATTAAAATATTTAAGAATGGTTTGAGTCTAATTAATTTTTTATGGATAAATTTTCTTCATTTAATCTTTTTAAATAACTTCATTATTTTATTTTATTTTTAACAATTTGACCTCAAAAATTGAAATTCCACAAATATAATTTTATTCCAAAATGATGAAAGGAGATTGATGAAATTGACAAAAGAAAAATAAATTGAGAAATAGAAAAAATATTTTTGGAGTGAGTTTTGGGGTTTGATCTAATTTAGATTAATATTAAATATTATTTTGACCGTTAAATTAAATTTTAGTACTTGAATTTATTTTTACCGTTAAAATAACTTGGATTTAATATGGAACATTGATTTGGGTTATTGTTGGAATTAAAAAAAAAAAGAGGGCGGGCGTTGTTTGAATTGTGCCGTTGGATTCCAACAACAACCTCACCAGCGTGCGAAACGTGGCCTGACAAGATTTGCAGCAATAGTAGCACGGGCGCTAATCACACCTCCTTGCACATGGGCTGCATCAGCCTTGAGTGGGCTCTATTGAAAAAAAATTCCAATCCGGGCAATAGCTGGATTGGCATTTGGCCCCAAGTTTAGGTTTTTCTAAATTTTGACCCCTTAATTTTTTTGAGTTGGGAGATGATTTGGGCTAATATTTTGGATATTTGGGATTTGGCCTCATGGGTTAGAGATGGCCTTAGGAAACACAATTGTTGAATCAAACGTTCATTTACATCATTTCCATATAATTTGCATGGTTATAAGCATTGTTGCAATATCATTGTTGGATAAACAACTAAATTATGCTTGGTATAATTGACTGTTGTCAGCTTAACAAATAGAAACATTAAGAACATGAAATGGGGAGTTTCATCTTGGCTATAACATTTAAATGGCATAAATGGACCGAAATATCCCTAACGGTGTGAAAGAAATTGACAGAATTTGTCACTTGTCCTTAAATTGCTATAATTATGAAACTATAAGGGCATAATTGATCAAATTGAAACTGTAGGGGCTAAAAGTGAAAAATAAACAAACTACAGGGACAAAAAATGTCTTTTGGTCTATATATTAAAAGAGTTTTTCTATTTAAACCCTATACTTTTCTTTGTTCACTCAAATACTTAAATCATTAAGCTTTTAAGTTTTATTATTGTGTAAAAAGACAAAAAAGAACATCCAATTTATTATTGTGTTTACACCAGGTACTTTTCTTTGGTTGCTGATTGCTCAAATTAAGAACATAATTCACTGCTATCAACAACAAAAAAATAAAAACCACTGCCTGCAAAGTCCAGGCAATCATCAAGCTCTCTCATGACTGCTCTTCATTTGTCATTCATGAATACATAAAGATACCCACTTGTAATTCTATCACCATCCTCAGTAGTTGGTTCAATATTTCTTCAAATTTTTGTTACATTTTCCTTTTTTTTGGGGTTCTTATCATATGGGTTCTTGGTGATTGTTAATTGTATTTGTGCAAATGGGTTTTTAGAGGTTACGTTAAGTATTTATTTTATTTTTTCTTGTTGCATTAGTTTTTATTTTATTTATGTTCTTAAGGATTCTAGTAATTACTAACTTAGGTGATTAAATTCGTAGCGTTAATTATGCAATTTGTTTTCATTTGGTTCTGGACGACTGAGATAAAAATGGGTGGCTTGAGCCTAGTGTGGCTGTGAAAATTGATGGAACCCTAAGAAAAGAATGAGGAGAGCTGTTTCAGAAGAGATGGACCAAGAAAAGACTGAGGTGCCTAAAACTCCTGCCGCACCAAACACCCGGAAAAGGGCTCCGGCTACTTCTGCTCGACATAACACTACACAGAAGGAGAAAGTGGGGTATGAGGTTGTTGAGTTTTTTTAAATTATTTTTTCTCATTGGTGTGTATTTATGGGTAGTTTGGGAAGACAATGAGGTTTACTTAGAAATTGTGAAAATTTGAATTAAATGTTGGGATGAACTTAAAATATGGGGTGAACAAACAGAAGTGCAGGGTTTAAATAGAAAAACTCTATTAAAATTAGAAATTAGAATTTATATGATTTCGATCGAGAGTTTAAAACACAACATATCCAATGATTTACATATTAGATTGTCTCGCAATTCTCTTTGGGGATATACATCTGAACCACCTATTAAGGCACTCATTACCGGAAAAACCATTGTAGGTGATGCATATTGCACCTCTACTCAGCCTGGAAGGTGCATTCTAAGTGTTCGACGAAAAGTCTAAACGAAGTCAGTTTGCTGCTGCGCTTATTTTTTTATTTTTTATTTTATTTTATAAATCTTGACCGAAGTTGCACCTCCGTTAAAAAATTCCCGAGTCTGCTTATGAACTATTTCGTCTTCCGTACTGTCATGCTATAAAATAACTTGATAGAAAATTATATTCAGGATCAACTTGGAAGGAGAGGCATGCTTGAAGTGAACTTCAAGATAAAAAGACATCTTTAATTAAGAAACTATACTTTGACAAATATATTACTGCTATCTAATAATTACCATCAATTAAATAGTGATCCACTGTGCTTATTATACACTAAACTGTAATTGCAAACAACTTTTGTAGCTTGGGCCATCTTTGTTCAATACATATGAATGAAGGGTGTTTCCTAAGAACTTCCTAACACCCAAAATAAAATCACAGCCCATGTGCCTCAAATCAAAACCAGTACTAGGTGGGAAACTTGAGATGCCTAACGTAAGGGGTTAATCTAGTGCCAAAACACCTAACTTTGCCTTGTAATTCCAATTCAAGGAAATTCTATTCAAAAGTCTCAAATCTCAATCTTTGATTTTGACCCCTCTCTGGTTTTAGGTATGCCAGTGTCAACAAAACCTATCATGGTCAAATCAATAAAAAAAATCAGCTCAAGTTGTGAGAATCAAATGTTTCTCATCTTATATACATGCTTATCCACAAATTCATACTTTTCTGCTTCTGACTTGAGAAATTGATGAATTAATAACACTGCAAACATATTTAGACTGAAACAAAGAAAATAGCACAAACTTGGATCCAATGACTTTTTGATAATTTAATACCACAGAATTCAACAAGGAAAGAAAAATCACTATCACATTTGAAAGATGAGAAAGAGGCTTTCCACAATAATATTCTACATCAAGTAAATAAATATGGCTAGGAAGGTAGCCGACAAAGGCAAGTAACAGAATTCCACTCATTCAGAAAAAAAAAAAAAAAAAAAAAAAAATCTTCAGAAGAATGTCAAAGTTGGTGAGGCTTACCAAATTGAAGTTGGACTTCATATTTTGCTATAAATACACTAACCATTTAGCTATAGCTTCATGCAGTAGCACCAACTTGCGATAAAATTCTAGCAAGAAAACTAGCTCTCATTTCATTTTGCTTGTGAGGACCTATAATGGTTTTCTCTCTGTGGTCTCAACTTTCCCTTTTCATTGTCTTGCTTGTAGTACAAACTCCAGGGGAGGCTGCAACATGCAGTGACTGTTTCGTTCATTCTCGGGCAAGTTATTATCCGAATTCTGAAGCGCAAGGAACAGATAGTAAGAGACTTTTATTTAAAGAAAACAAAATGAACAGTAGATTTCTATGTTGCAGGCATGCTATGTATGTGGTAGTGGATTTATGTGTACGCTTAATACTAATTAATATTTTTTTGTTATGATCTGTAGTAGGTGCTTGTGGGTTTGGTTCATTTGGAGCAACCATCAATGGAGGGGATGTCTCAGCTGCCTCTGACCTCTATCGCAATGGAGTCGGATGCGGTGCTTGTTACCAGGTGAGCATGCACTCCTAAAGCATGAAAATATGTGTTTGTGTGTGTGTGTTAGTGTTGAGTGTTTGTGATCAATTAATTTTTTTGCCTCATGATTTACTAGGTGAGGTGCACCAACAGCCTCTATTGCTCAGACAAAGGAGCAACTGTGGTTATAACTGACCAAGGCTCCGGTCACAACACGGACTTCATCCTTAGCAAACGAGCCTTTGGCCGGATGGCTCAAACTACAGATGCAGCTGCTTCTCTGCTGTCCCTTGGAGTAGTCGATATCGAATACCGAAGGTAAGATCCTAGCAACTTTGAGGAAGAAATAAGGCATTTTCATAGTTACACAGAGGAGGTGGTATCACTTCTGATCAATAGTTACACAGAGAAGATTGTCCCAACAGAACAATCTGTATAATTGAAACACACACAAACACATGGTTTCCTTTATCTATATATGTAGCTATTCATTTATGACAAACTTTGATGACTAGAAACTAACCAAGTAGCTCTCTCTCTCTCCCTCTCTCTCTCTTCCCAAAACAGGGTTTCATGCAGCTACCCAGGAAAAAATATTACAATCAAGATTGATGAGAACAGTAATTATCCTCACTATTTGGCTTTTGTAATATATTACCAGCAAGGGAAGAACGATATCACAGCTGTCCAGCTATGTGAGGTATATTTTCTCCTCACTATTAAACTTGTGGAGATGAGTCAAAAATGGAGGCCACATCATGCTATAACAAATTAAACTCAGTAGTTGTAGTTTCAACTAGGAAAGCAATTAAACAAAGATGAAACAGTTCTTACTCTGATCAATTACCAAATGAAATTAGAGAGCTCAGAGCTGCATATGAATCCAAGTCATATGTTCTTATCTTTTAGCTACCAACTTTACTTGCTTTATTCTTATTCTGTCATCTTCATCATCACATAATTAAAAATTCTTTTTTTCAAAATGTGCAGACACAAAATTTTGCCTGCAAACTATTGGACAGGAGTTATGGAGCAGTTTGGACGACTACCTCACCCCCAAGTGGACCCTTGCAGATAAGGATGCTATTCAGTGATGAAGATGGTGATGAGAATTGGGTTGTTCCTGAGAATAACATACCACAAGATTGGAAAGTTGGACAAACATATGACTCAGGAGTTCAAGTGAACTAATTACAGATAGACATGCAAATGCAGCAGATCAAATATTCTAATTTATAAATTTTTCTTAGTTACACAAATGTTTTGATTTGTTGTGCTTCATTAATTAATGTTTTGCTTTTGCAAATAGGAATATGCTTGAATAAGAGGATTAGTTGGCAGAATTCCTTCATGTAATCATCAGTGTTCAACCAAATTCTATAAATTATTAATTTTTTATTATATTTTTGTGTGAGTTATGTTCAATATCAATACAATAAGAGTTCCTCTTACCCTTAATGATCACACAAGTTTCTTAATGAAGGCTTCTTTTATTTTTTATTAATATTATGACTGCGACTAGATTCCTCACTTTTTAAGGCATCGGAAGGTATTGGGTGACATAATTGGCTCTCATCCTCAAATGACATAATTGGCATAATTCGTGAACCTCAGATGCCCCACAGAGACTTCTGAAAGCGAAGACTTGGTGCATCAATTAGTCCACTCTGAGGATATTCTTTCAAATAACAAAGAAATCCGTGTGGAAATTTGAATTTCCTACAAAGAAAGTTTTAGTAAAACATTATAAATTAAATACAAGAGAACACTACCACCACCCAAAAAAAAAAAAAAACACCATCAACGATCCCCTGGTGTGTTTAATATGGATTCAAAATGTAAAATAAACTACAAAAATTTGCATCAAACGAACCTCTTTCACTGATAGAAGAGGGCCCAAGTTCGAATCCCCTCCGGAATTGATCAAATGAAGCTCTTTTAACTGTATATTCACATATTTCTACCCATCTTATGATTCTGACCAATAGTCCCAAATACAAGTGATAGCATCTCATCCACTTGTGAAAGTAATTTATCTCCTGAGAGGAAGACATTAACTCTTCCTTGCAGCACAATCCAACTGCATCCAGGAACCTTTCTCACTCCTTTCAATCCCATCTCCCTTCTCAGCAATTTTTCCTCAATATGCTGACCATTAGCGGCATATATGTTACAAAGCACCACATGGGCAGGTGCATTTAAAGGATCCAGCTCCAGGAGTTGTTTGGCTGCATACCTAGCAACCTCAGCATTTGTTTCACCAAACCCGCATACACCAAGCAATGCCCCCAAAACAGCATGATCTGATTTGAAAGGTAGCCTTGAAACGAATTCTTCTGCTTCTTTTACCTTCCCAGCTCTGCCCAGAAGATTAACCATACAAACATAATGCTCCAAAGCTGGTTGAATTGCATAAATATTACTCATGGCATTGAAAAACTCCCACCCTCTGTGGACAAGCCCTGCATGGCTACATGCTGATAGTATGCCCAAAAAAGTGACAGAATTTGGGCGGGTCCCAGATTTCACCATGCATTCATAGATCTTCAGAGTCTCATTCGCATGTCCATGGTCTGAGAACCCCATGATCATGGAATTCCATGAAATCAAATCCCGCAAACTCATGTTTGAGAATGCACGGTAAGCGTCATCTATCTCCCCACATTTTGCATACATGGAAATCAGTGAGTTGTTAATAAACAAGTCAGATTCATATTGTGTTTTTATCAGCAGGCCGTGGAACTGTCTCCCAGGATCAAGATATGCCATTGCACCAGCAGCTCCAAGAAGAACTGAATATGTTGAATTTAGAGGCGAAACACCTTCTGACCTCATTTCTGAAAAGAAATCGGTAGCTTCTGCAAAAAGCTCATTTTGGATGTGCCCCGAAATCATCGCTGTCCATGCAACTGCATCTCTATCTGGCATGATCTGGAAAAGATAACAAGCCTTTGATACTTGTCCAACACTAAAATACCCAGTGATCATAGACGTCCAAGAGATCTTGTCTCGGATAGGTAGATTGTCAAAGAAATGTTGAGCCCGGGCTAGCTGTCCAATCTGTATGTAACCATTAATCATGGAATTGCAAGACTGAGCTGTACAATTACTTGAATTCTTGATAAAAATAAAGTACGCAGAATTCATGATACCAAAGGCTGAGTACATGTGAATGAGGCTCTTTGATAATCTGCCATCATAATCATCATACTCCCAACCGTTCACAATCAACTGAGCATGTAGTTGCTTGCCAAGATTAGGCACATCAATACCTGCACAAGCATATACAAGCGATATAAAGGTCTCTCCATTCGGTTTTGTGTCACAGTTCCCCTTCAATTTAAGAAATAGTGATAGAGCTTCTTTATAGAAGCCATTCCAAGCAAAGCCACCAATCATGGCTGTCCAAGAAACAACATTCCTCTCAGGCATTTTTTGAAACAAAGAATAGCCCTCATCCACATTACCAGACCTACAGTAACCAGATATCATGCTAGTCCACGTAATCACATTCCGATCCACCATCTCATCAAATAACACTCTTGCTTCTTCCATTCTACAATGCTCAGCATACCCAGAAATCATGGCATTCCAAGAAACAACATTCTTCATCGGCATTTGCTCAAAAACCCGCCTTGCTCCATCCAAATCCCCATTCCTAATCAACCCAGCAATCATGGAATTCCAAGAAACAACATTCCTCTCTGGCATCGCATCAAACAATCCCCGCGCCTCATCAATCCTCCCCGCATCTGCTAACCCACAGAGCACTGAAGTCCACGATACAACATTTCTCTCTGGCATCTCCTCAAAGAACCGCCAGCCCTCATTCAACCTCCCAGATTGGACATACCCTGACAACATCGCATTATAAGTCACAATGTTCCTCTCTGGCATGATCTCAAAGAGCATCCGAGCCTCATCAACGCAACCACTTCTCGAGTATTTTGTAAGCAAAGAAGTCCAGTGAACAACACGGCCATGGCTATTTCTTGCAGGCAATTTCTCAAGCAGCTTGCGTGCCTCTCCAAATAGATTTTGGGAAAGACAATGAAGAAGCTGTGAATCATCAGAAGTGAGTTTTGCATTATGGGTTCTTGAAAATGCAATCTGGGTTTCATAACATCGGCAATATAAATCAAAGCATCGAAGTTTGACTAAGGTTTCTGAGAAGGTAAAACAGAGGGGTCGGCAAAATGAGGCGCGCATTAACTGGTTTTCAAAAAGTTAACAGTTTCTAAAGGCTTCAACTTTAAGGACCCAAGTAAAAATGAAAAGAAATGACAGCCCCCCAAGTTATACGACTTTGAGTGTGGCTGTAAGTCACATAAACGACGCCGTCACATATGACTTTTTGAACCTACATGGACTACTATATATATGAGGCTCTCTGTTTAGCTTAGCTCTGAGATCCAACGATGGAGTTTTTGGACGAGGACGCAAGGCCAAGGTTCCTCTTCCAATCGAAAGCAGTGGCTTCTTCAGCCACAGACCCAGAACCCCATTACAAGAATCTCAACAAACCATTCATTGCCTTTACAATATTACTCTCAATTCTATTACTGGGTCTCTCCTTCTTCTTCCTCCAATCCGAACCCTACCAATCTCTCCTCATCTGGGTTGCTCTCTCCATCCTCGTCGGCCCCTTCGCTCCCGCTTCAGTCACCGGTGGTGACATCAGCGTCGGTCACGGCCAAATCCTCGACCTCCCTGAAATCACAACCCAAGTAGAGGAGGAATCGAAGAAGAGGGTGTCTCAAAAGAGATCAAAGCCGCGTCGATTTGATGAATTGGGCACAGATTCGACACCGGTGGCCGAAACTGTTAATGGGCCTGTGAGAGAAGAGAAAAAGCGTGAGGTTTCCGAAGGTAATGGTAATGGGTCTATGGTGTTTGATGAAGAGACGGAGTGGGTTGAAGAGGATGTTGAGTTTTTGAAGAAACTGCTCTTGAAGTACCCGGTAGGGAAGCTGAGACGGTGGGAGGTTATTTCCGAGTCGTTTCGGGGAAAGCATAAGGTGGAGAGTGTGATCAAGAAGGCCAAAGAATTGGGAGAGAAGAAAGTGACTGATTCAGATTCTTATGCAGAGTTTTTGAAGAAGCGTAAGCCCAATGACAAGAAAATCGAGAGTGAGAGTCAAGACTTGGGTGATGAGTTGGTGGTGGAAAATGGTGAAGTGAAGAAAGAGAGCAATGGTGGTGGGGTGAGTTGGGCTTCAACTGAAGACATTGCATTGCTCAATGCCCTGAAGGCGTTTCCCAAGGATGTGTCGATGAGGTGGGAGAAGGTTGCAGCTGCTGTGCCTGGGAAGTCGAAGGCGGCTTGTATGAAGAGAGTTGCCGAGTTGAAGAAGGGTTTTCGGAGCTCCAAGGCTTCAACAGAAGAGTAGATGAAGCAAGGGAAGATTGTCTGATTTGGAATTGGATATGCATTTTGCATTGAGGAGGTAATTTGATGATTCATTGATTTCTTTGTTTTTTCTATTCAAATTGAGAATCATTGCCTATGTTTGATTCTATTGCAATTTCATATCATAATTCCTATGGCATTTGGTGATTGCCATTACAAACATATGATAGTTGTAACTGAATTCTTCTTTTACGAATAAAAACCAAGTTATACGGTTTGATATAAAAGTTGTAATGCTATAAGGTTTCATCCAATATCATGTGTATAAACCACATGGTTTCTCGTTGGTTTTTACTGGATTAGAATTTCTGATGCTCCCTGATGCTAGAGGGACTTAAAGAGCAATGAAAAATAAATAACAAAATATGGTTTCCGATAAATCTCGGCCTCTTTCTCCCATTTGAGGCTGACAACTTACCCCCTTTTTATGTGTAATATAGTAGCAATGAATTAACAAGGCATATCTGAAGAGTTTTTAGGTGACTTAATGTTCGCAGTGAAAACAAACTTAGGTACGTATATTTGGGTCAAAACTTTGTAAAGATTGACGGAATCGCATCTTAGAAATGAAATAGTGGTGACCCTGGTACGTATATTTGGGTTAAAACTATGTAAAAAAGGTAAAAACTGATGAATTAGTGGTGATATCAGTGACGTCTTAGAAACTAATGAAATGATATGAGTTTTGTGTTCTAGGCCAGCATTGACTAATAAGAATTTGTATTTACTAGATCATGGAACAGTTTGAGATTGTTTTCAGTCGTGTACAATGAAATTCCAGTGACTGAACCCATTGAGAAGATATTTGATTCTTTCTGGAATCTTCATAGAACAGAAGGCAGAGAAATAAGAGATGTGAAAGCTGAGAGGGACCACAACAGGGTGACCTTGATTTTATCATACATCTGGTGGCTTGCCAAAATCTCAGTTGATTCTGATAATGAGCAATTTATAGTTCAAGCAGGGTTGAGCAATCCTTTCCATATTCGAAGGACTTTCTGTCAGAGAGTTTTGAGGCCTATCAACTTTCTTGCAATACTCATAGATTCTTATGTTTTTTTTTATAGTATTCTTTGAAAAGGTTCTTAAGTGAGGCTTATTTATTTATTTTTTCCTAATGTTAGATCAGATATGAACAGCTAAAATACATAATGGGTGAGATACATTTCAATAGATCTCAATTCTCAACCATTCATCTAAAGGTTCAAAAACAGGGCGGGGGAGGGTGTGGAGCTGGTTTTTGGTTATATCCGAGTGGATATCCAAACTAATCTGCCTTCTTATCAACCTGATGCTTGTCGTGCTGATTTTATCAAATGGCATTTCCCCCCTTGCTCCCCTTCTGCATTTACTTGGAATGTGATTCAGTTATACATACAATCAGGGAGTACTTTGGTTAAGCTTTTTTGATTTCTTCAGTCCATACTAAGGGTGACTACTAGAGGGCGTTGAATGCAAATCTATTCTCCTAGTCCTACTCATGTTCCTTTCGACCTGGCCACCTTTTATTTTTATTTTTATGGACCTATGGTGAGGGGATATGGAGGCAATTAATGACCAAATGTGGCTCTACATGGCTCTCTACATCTTGGCACCATTATGTTCATATGGTTTCTAAAGCTGGTAAGGATTATTTCCAATATCAGCAAGAAGCCTAGTGTTGTTCTTGCAGTCTACTGCATATGGTGTGAGACAAACAATCAGGTGCAGACTTGCTACTGTGAAATTCAAGAAGCCCCCTTGCAATAGAACCACTGCTCTTGCATGGCATCCCTCTGACTCTTGTCTTAGCAAAGTGTTTGTTTTGTCTGCTTTTGTGTTTTGTGCCCCCTTTGAGTTTGTTTCATGTTTGCCTCGCTCATCTTCCTAACTTTTTTCCTTTTCTTTTATTGTTAACTTTCTAATGCAATTATGAACTTGTTATGTGCTACGATGGGGTAAATTTTATTCTTGCTAAATTTTCACGTTACTATCCGGAAGTTTACCGAATTTCAGCATTTCATTTCTTGTCATTTTTGTACACGGAACTTTGGTTTCACTACAATTCCATACCCTCCGTCCCTCTAGCCGACAAGAGATTCGGTAACCCATGACACGACAAGTACTACATGGACCAGCATATTAAATTTTTTTAAAAGTAAAGAAAGTCTTTCTTTTTTGTCTTGAAGAAGAGAGGAAGAAGAAAGATGGTATATAAATGTGGTCTCCCTTCTTAAAATCAGGCTCGGCCTATAGCCTATACGATTAGGTTTTTTGTACTGATTGTATTCGTTTACAATTCAATTTTCCCTTTCCTTTATTTTTTTCACAGGACCTCCAAATTCTTAGAACCGACCCCCTACCTAAAACAAAACTTTTCTTCACTGTCGTTTAGTCGCTCTCTCTCTGTCTGTCTGTCTTTATCATTTCTAATGCATTTTCTCAAAGGTCCCTCTCATCAATTTGGATGCTTATTATTAGACCAATTGCTTCTTAATTTGACCGACCGCTAAACCAGTCCTTCAAACCCAAAACCCAGCAACCATGCATGTCCAACCAAAACTAATCTGATTAATTAGCTCCTACTCCTATTTCTTATCTCTCTCGTGTCATCTCCACCATCTCAAGTCAAAATAATCAAACATTTACCTTGGGACCCACTGGATCTAAATCACACAACTAAAAAAGATATTTATTGTTTTATTACTTTTCTATTTTCTATTTTCTATTTTTATTTTTTATTTGGTAATAAAATCAAGGTAAAAATTTACTTTTGGTCATTGTTGTTTGTCATTTTTATCATTTGGTCTCAGTACTTTCAATTTTGAGCAATTCAATGGCACATTTCAATTTTTGTAAAATTCCTCCTAATTTCATTAAGCTTTGACCACGTGGAAGGGTATTTCAGTCTACTTGAGCTATGTAACGGTAAAACACATGCTAAACCTCTTGCCATTTATTTAGGTGCAATTTTGGAGCTTAGGGTTTTGAAAAAATTTGCATCTTTTAGTTCAAATTTGGGTGAATGAGGAGGAATTTGAGTGGAGTGGACTGTCTGAGCAAATTTCTGTACGAAAAATATTCGCAAGTTGATTCTTCATTCTTCGAGCTTTCTTCTCCCTCCTCTTCTTTGATTTTTGTTTCGAATTGGAAACTATAAACATAAAATTAACAAAATTGAAAATATGAAGACAAAAGTGGTAAAATCAGCAAATTACGAAGACCACCGAATATGACTTTCTTTTTTTGTTCCCTAAAATGAACAATATAATTATAAATTACCGAAAATAGCTCTGACCTCTCCCAATCCAAACTCACTGTGTTGCTGCGTAGCTGTAACGGTAAACCATCCCTCCTCCTGTAGAGTGAAAGGCACAGAGTGTCTTGTCTCGCATCTTCTTCGCCCTTCCATGTTGCTTTTAATATAGAAATACAACAATTACTGCAGCGCCCGATCCAAACTCCCCCACCGCTACGCGTTTCGTTTCGGGGAAAACTAAACGTTTCTGGCTCTAACCTCCAATTCGCCTCTGGTAAGCCTTCCTCCACATTTTGCACCACTCAAGCTTTTCATACATTTTTAAGCATCTTCGTTTTGGAGCGTAGTTAATTTAGGTTCTTAGGGTGTATAATTCGTCTGTTTAAGCAATGTTAGTCGAATTTTATGTAAAATTCAGGTGATTGCGATTTGTTTGATGGGTTATTGTAATTCACAAATGATTTATATAAAAAAAAACCTCTGAAGTTCATCTATTCATCGCCATGCATTTGATTTTATGCTCAGAATTCACCTCTTTTTGTATTTCATTTGAAGGGTTGCAGCTGTGATCCTATTTTGCAGACCCTTTGCTAATTGGAATTGATTTCATTTCTTTGTGCCACAGAAGTACTGAGAATGATTGTGTTTTTGTGATTGAGTAACAATGTGAATTTTTCTACATGACTTTGTTCCCAAGTGGGTCAGGTTTGTTTAAAGAAATAGGAGTTGCATCTCAGCTCCATTTCCAATTTAAAGGCTGTTATGTTTTTTAGTACCTTAGCTACATATTAGACCAGAGCTACGTATATTTGTATACCCGGGTCATGGGTATGTTGATTGCGCACAACGTTAGGAGCATCTTGCATTGAGAAATGAACTCTATATGTATGTATATGTAAGTAGGAGATGGGCAATGAATGCACCTGTTAACCGTAGGACTCTGTGGAACAGTTAATCTGTATTGTAGATTTTGTGATGATTTTTCAACTGCAAAACACTTTTTTTAATTACTGGAGAAGTTATAAGGCATGATTGTTGTGGAATAAATCAATGAGCAAGAGAAAGAACAAAACCGCACATACATGTACAAGCCATGAGAGAATGATTCAAGTGGTTCAGTAGTTCACTCTATGCCAGGGACTAACCTTCGGAGATTGATCTATGGAATGAACATACAAGTGTTGGTTTAGAATATTTACAATACTTGAGTGAAAGGAAGGGAGATCATCAATTTACCCAAAAAATCACCGTCATCCTTCCATTGTTTCAATCTTTGGGTTGACCACATACATTCTGTGGTATGACTGCTAGAATATTTCATGTATTTGTTTATGGTGGACTGCTTTCTTTTATTTGTTTTTGTCAGTTTTTGCTGAGTTTATGCTTTCCATATATTCATTTTATTCACATCATAATTTCAGTTGCTCCCCATCTATGAGGTGAGGTAAGTACTCAATGGCAGATTTACCAGGCTATATGCGTGCCTGCTTGCATACTGGGAAACTTGCTGCCTTGGCAATTTTGGTCTCTGGAGGGATTGTATTGCAAATTTTGGTGGGTAGTGTTCATTCTTGTCAATTATATTTGCTGAATTCATTTGTAAATCAGTAAGCTTTTTATCTCTTCTAAGGTTAATAGTCATCCTATGTGTTCTCATCTATCACATGTTTTGCGGCAGGCATGTGCTTTGTACAATAATTGGTGGCCGATGCTTACTAGTACGTACTGAACTTTTGGGTCTTTAATTTATTACTTTTTTACAAATTTAAAATTGTTGTTTTCCTTCGTAAACTTGCTATATGATGCCTTTTCTTTTGGCCAAATAAGCTGTTATGTAATGGTACATGTTAATGTATTTGTGAAATGATAAGTACATCAATACTATAAAAGATTTCAATTTTTGGATTCTCTAGCTTCTTTAAGAAAGCATCTTTAAGGGTACTCATATTCTGTTCCCTTTTATCCACTTTTTGTTTTCCTTTAATTATCCCAGTACTCAAATGAATAAAATAGATCTGAAAACATTCTTTTGGCAAAGTTTCTCATCTCTTTGCTTCATTGTTTCAGAACTTTTTTTTTTTTTTTTTCATATTTGTCTTGGCCTGACTGGAAACGGGAGCTTTTGAGCATTATATCAGGTAGTAAAAGGATAGTGATAGGGCTAGATGTTGACTGACATCTAGCAACAAGATGTACAGACACAGGTTGAGGAAAATAAAAACATTTTTTAAGAACCTTAGTTCCCCACAGAGAATTCCCTTTATGTAGGTTTTCAATGATTTGCATGACGACTTGCATGCTAATGGTTTAGTCATCACTTTGTTCTCTTGCAGTAATAATGTATGTGCTTCTTCCCATGCCATTGCTGTTCTTTGTGGGATCTGATTCTTCTGTACTTTCAGAATCTGATAATGGGTTTGTCTTTCACCCTTTGAACTTACTGTAATATCCATTGTTTTCAATCTAAATCTCCTTCAACATTTCTCAGCTTCTTACTTGCTTCCTAACAATGATGAAACAGATGGGTTAATGCAACCAAGTTCCTGACTGGAGCTTCAGCTATTGGCAGCATTGCAATACCTGCTATCTTAAAGCATGCTGGTGTTATTGGTTGGGGAGCCATGGCAATGGAGCTCGCGTCCTTTTTCGTATTTGTACTGGCAATCATGTGTTACATTCGAACGAGTGATGAAGACAGCTACAGTGCAATCTGAGATACGGCTCTCCTGGAGTCCTGCCAGATTTCTGTAAAGATGTGTTGTATTTGCCCGTAGGATGTTTTTATTTCTTGGTGAGGGTTACCTGCAATAACAGCTTGTTATTATATATCTAGAAAACCTTTTTTTTAAATATTTTCTCTCCCTGTTGAGTGTTATTCTTTATCCCTGTAATTGAGTGTGGTGTTGTATCAAGTATGTTTTAACATCTCATTATAGAAAACTCTTATGTGAAAATTGAATTAAGTATGAAGTAGCCTGCCTTGATGTCGAATTCTGGTGTGAATTTGGGCATTCTTGCTTGAGATTGATGTCAACCTTCCTATACTAAATGGAAGAGGTTCTACCCTAATTAATTAAAATTTTGTTTTTTTTAAGGGGAGTCAATTTCTGGGGTTTCCTATAGAAAAATTGTCTTGCTGGGCAATAGAACAATATAGGGGTCTAGATGAGACTTGTAAGACATAATATTAATATGTTAATGTTGCCTAATTTAAAAATTCAGTTGTAGCTTTTGTAAGTTTACAAGATTGCCAGTGGAGAGTATAGCTCAATTGGTCGAGCTCTTTCATCTCCACTTATGTGGGCAGATGTTCGAAATTTCAAACACTCAATGAATATTTGTGTAAACCTATCTCCCTTAATTACTCATACTAAAAATAAAAAATAAAAAAAATTCACAAGACAGTAGTCCAATTTAATTGAAATAGTCTAGTCGATGGTTTTTGTAGTGCATATGTTGGTGTGGTCATCACATTCTAAGTATCATTTCTTAAGGATCTTCAACCTTAATTTAGGGTTTCTTAACTAACACTTTGTCTAGTGACATGTCCCTTTTTAATGTTCTAAAAAGTTATAACATTTCATACCCCTTAACTGCTCTTATAAAAATATTTTATGATTTAAATAACTTTTTTATCCATGCTTTGCTCAATACATTTAATTTCGTCCTTATGTTTTCAATTTAACCTATTTGGTTCATACATTGTAATTTGTTAACTATTTTAGTTATTTTTATATAATTTAGACATTAACGTGCATGTGTCACATGCAAAGACTCAGAGTAGATTTGCATAAAATTAAACAAAAGGGATCAAGTTCAAAAGACCAAAATAAAATTTGAGCAAAACACTTGAACAACAATGGTACTTAACTAAATCAAACAAAATAATTAATTTGTATCAAATCAAAGCAATAATAACAAATAAGCAATGTTAGCATTAGTCGCAACTGTGTTGCCATAAGTGATAACTTTTATACTTGTCATAGCGTGATTGACACCCGACTAAAACAGTGTCATTCCATTTTTTCTGCTAGTCGCACAAGAAAAACTTATATGCAACCATTTGACCCAAAATAAAAAAAATTTAAATACAACAAAGATAAACACTATTTTGTTACCCAACTAATAATACCATGATAATTATCACGCTTGTCATAACCTTACAAGAATACTTTTCTCAGTGTTACTTCCCTTTCATAAAATTCGCACAGGGTCTTACAACGCATCAACCGCGCACGCGTGACAATAGAAAAGCATAAAGAGCTCTGATTCTCAATAAGAAGCGTGACAATAGACACCGCCACCATGGAAGATATCCAGGCCAAGGCCGAGGAGCTCCGTCTCCAACTCTCCTCCTTCCACTTCAACTCTGCAGCTCCACCTCCTAACCAAGACTTATATAATAATAATACTGAGAACAATTTTGGGTACAATCCAAAAACTCCTTTTTCTTTCCCCAGTGTGCGATTTCGACCCTCAAAACTCGAAACTCTGATTCAACTGATGATGTTTTCTTGTTTTGTTTATGATTCACAGTGATGGCCAAGAAGTGTTCTACGACGACGACGGTTTGCTTTTCAATATTGGGTTCGGAAATGTGATCGTTGTTGATAACCTTCCGATTGTGAAGGCGGAGATGGCCCAGCAGCTCGAAAGCGAAATCCGACGAGTGTTTAGTGAAGTTGGTGTTATTAAAGAAGATGGGTTTTCGATGCCTCTTAATCCCCTGAACCAGAAAACCTTGGGTCGTTGTTTTATAGAGTTCAGTTCTCGTCAGGTACCCTTAATTTCGTTTTGTGTTAATTTATGTATTTTTCTTGGGTTTGTTCATTTTTAATTAATGTTTTGTTTAATGTATCATCAACAATGAGTGAACATAGTTTGGTACCACTCACAAATTCACAATCATGGCTATTAGATTGTGAGTTAATAATTTTGAAATGAGGGTAGAACTAAAATTGAACATTGGATACTTGATAGAAACTCCATTTTACCACTAGAAAAAGAATGGGAAAGATTTATTGTGCTGTTCAATGTTATTGCTTTGCTCCTCCAAGCATGGATGGAACGAAACAAGAGGACTTTTTTTGAAAATGTTAACGGGAGGAAGTGGAAGGCCTGTGGGATAGAGTTCGTTTTTAGGCTTATTTGTGGTCTTCAATTTCCTCAGACTGTCAAATTCTAGTTTTACTCGTTCATCTTTGGTCTTGAATTCTCTATTGTTTGGACATTGCATGCTGTTTGGGTTAGATATCTTGTATGCATTCCAGACTTCCTGTAAGCAGCTTGTCCACTATGCATTGTGCTTTTGATTCACATCAACAGACAGTTTGATCTCCTTTCTTCCAGTGTTATAGGTTTAAAATGAAAATGTGTTTAATAGATGGAAACATGCACACTCAATATGCCTAATAGTGTCTTTTTATTACAAGGTGTGGACTAATTGTTGTGTAATTGTAACATCATGCACGCATCCATGCATTTCTTTGCCCTCTCATATTCTCATGCTTGCCTTTGTAGGAAGCTGAACTTGCTAGGGTCAAGAGAGATGGATACAATTTCAATACACAAGCGCTGTCAGTAACCCTGTATGATGACTTGGACAGGTTCATTGATATCACTGATGTGGGGACAACACCAGAAACTAATCCATCCGCTTGTTTGGTAATTTTCCTAACCTCTCTTTGCCTATCAACTATCGTTTTATTGATTTTATATTGTTCTTATGCTTGTAGTCTTGTCTATCAACTCCACCTTTCTATATTCAAAACCGAAGTCTGCCTACTTCTATGGCACATGGCACATTTAGATATTGTATACCTTCATATGGATAAATTGTAACTTAAGAAGAGAGAACCCAGATGCTATGAGTGATTGAGTGGACAATATTCATTTTAAATTTGTTGCCACGATAGCTAATTATTCTATATTTACATATAAAAATGTGTTTTTTTTAACTTCAATAAAGAAGTCAATCTGCTTCCTTTTCCTTTTCATTAAATTTTTCTATAATTTTCTTGGTATCTCAGAGCACTTATAGTCATTTAGTTGAGAATAGCATATACGGTGAAGTATAACTGAAGAATTTGAATGCAATATAGGACAGAGCTTATGGATAGAAATGGTAGCTTTTTGGTATAACAAACTGTTTTCTTTGGCTTCTCATTATTAAAGACCACTTACAACGCAGCCATTTCACTAGAGTCTAAGTGTCCTACATCATGAGCATGCTGCTCACATGTGCTATACAGAAGTACATCATGGTGCACTTGCAGATTATGCTTGTACTATGGCACAGCTAATGCTTCTCACAGTCCTGTTATGCCATTGATGATTGGTGAATGATTAATGGTGATCCTTGACCTTGCAGGGGTAGCATGAAACTTTGGTAATGATTACTACTTGTAATCTCAACTAGTTTTCATGTTAGTGTCTTGACACTGGTGTTAAACTGTAATGGAAAAAGCATTTCTTAATGGCGGAACTCACTGCTAGCACTGTCACATTTAGCAATGCAAACTTATTGCGTAGGTTATTGTTCTTCAGTTTCTTAGAGTCATGAGAGTCTCGTACATGCATTATCATGTTGTGTTTTGAATCTTTAAGGGGTTGGACCATGAAATACTTTATTCGTCTTATTTTCTTCGGCTCTGGCAATCACAAACTGGAACAATAACAAGGCTTTTCCTATGTAGTTAGTAATGTATGTGTTGCATCATTGGACGCTCATTTTTAGCACGACTTTGGAATGAATGAACAGCATTACAGAATCTGATAGAAAATTTACGTTCAGAGTACTATCTTGGTATTCGTTTTTCCTTTTTGTTAAAAAAAGAAGATTAAATCTGTGATGCAGTCCTCAAGGTATTCAGGGCCACCATCCTTACTCAGTCCCTTGAAAGAGGAAGATGAAGTACCTGGAGAAGAACGTCAAGAAGACCAAGGCACTGATGAAGGAGCAAGATTTAGGGGAAGTCACTGATGAAGATTCCAATGAAGGGGAGGGAGACGTGCTGAAATCAATTGAATTTCAAGTGCTGTAATTTTGAAGATTACCTCCGGTCCGGATTTACTTACGAGTGAATATACGGAAATTTTTCATCCCATGTTGCTCAACCAACCTCATACAATTGCTTTCGTCTGCCATTTAGTAAAATGTCTTGCATTCGTCGACCAAATCATCCAACGAAATCGTCTGGTTGTCATTGGTGTCATGATGAGCCTTTAAAAGTAATCCAAGAAAATCACTCCCTTTCATCTCCAGACATTGCCTTCTTTTCTCTTTTCTTAACACTCTCTAAGCTTCTCCATTTCAATCACATCGCTGGTTTTAACAACTAAACATGAGATCAGAAATTTTATCTTTTCTCGTACACGCTTTCAGGAATTTTTCCTTTTCTAGTACGCGTTTAGGAATTGGGGGGCCTCGGTTCGCCAATTCAAAAAGATTCACAAACGCAGAAGGCCAAGAGGGCAAAAGAGTAAAACAACACATAAAACCATTCGAATAATCCTACTAGGAATAGGAAATAATTCGAGTAATCCTACTTGGAATGGGAAAACCAAATAAATCCCTCCCTCGGTCTGTCTATAAAAGCACATCTCACCTGCACATCGTTTCCTCAAAATTAAATATTCTAAACTCCTCTGGAGATGTCGTGGTGTATGCAACTGGTGAAGCGTGCTAATTACAAGGCTACAGTGAGAGATCCTGGGGCTCTTGGGGTTTTAACTATGACGGAGAACAAGTTTGTGTTCAGCCCAAACGTTCACATGTCCACCGCCGCGAAACCGGCGCTCGATGTGGAGTTCAAACAAATTACATGTCTCAAAAACACTAAGGAGGGAGGAGATAGACCACCTTGGCTTCGTCTCAGTGAGAAGGACAAAACTTACATCTTTGAGTTTGCAAGTTTTCGTGATCTTCATGTATGCCGAGAGTTTGCAGCCAATGCGCTTGCTAAGCGTGGAGAAGCTGCAATACCTCCTTGTTCTTCTGATGAACAAATCTGTACAGCAGAAATAATGCACCGTATGAAGTTATTACAAGAAAGCAGTGAGTTGCACAAACTTCATATGCAGTATGTAATGAGTGGTGTCCTAACTGAAGCTGAGTTCTGGGCAGCTAGGAACCAGTTTGGTGATGTAGATAGCCGTCCAAAGCCAAAGCAACGGGTTGGTTTCAGAAACTCAATGATAATGGACACCAAACCCATGACGGATGGCCGGACAAACAAGGTTACTTTTAGTTTGACTGCAGAGATTAAGTATCAGATTTTTGCCCTGAAACCAGCTGTTCAGCAGGCATTTCTTGCTCTGGTTCCCAGTAAGACTACGGAAAAAAACTTTTGGACGAAGTATTTCCGAGCTGAATACCTCCGAAGCACAGGAAATGCTGCTGCAGCTGAAGCAGAAGCCGCCGATGATGAGGAACTGGCAATGTTTTTGAAGGAGGATGAGGTATTGGCAAGGGAAGCTCGTCGAAAGCTTCGACGGGTTGATCCAACTTTGGACATGGAAGCTGACCAAGGAGATGATTATACGCACCTTCCAGATCATGGGATATTCTTTCGGGATGAGGTGTACAGCAGGAGAAGTACTTTATCACAAGACCTTAACCGGCAAGGTGCTGTTGTTCTTCAAGGAAGAAGCATCGTCGAAGTTGATGAGAGTGGTGTGCAGGGGGGATTTGGTAGGATTGCTCGGACGACTGAGATGGAGGATCTTCAAGAACCTCACCATCTTCATGTTGCTCAATTATTATGCATGAAGGATCCTGGAGACTACTTTGACACGCAACAAGCTAATAATGCAGTTAAAACTGAGGAAGCATACGGCTCCTTGAGGCAGTCTATATCTAAAATCAAGAGCATTGGATTGGGAAATTCCACAGTTGCAGCAGAAATTGCTCTTACGATTTTTAATGCAACATCATTTTAGTGTTAATTACCTTGTCCATTCCTTTTCTGTCAATAAGGTGTGTTTTCCAACAAAAAAAGAAAGAAAAATCCATCTTTCTCTTACCTAGATTCTAGAGGGTGTACAGGTCCAAAAACCATGAACACCTCTTAGCTGTACAATCAACATACCACAAAGGGATGATTGGTGTATCCAAAATCAATGACATGTACATCACGTACGATATATTTGCCAAACAGAAAGTAAAAGTAGCATTAACTAGAGGCATTCAAAACTTATAGCAGCATGCACTTCCCGTTTAAGCTCGAGCAAAGGTTGCTGTCTTGCATCCTCTTCCTCCACCTCTTCATCACTCTCATCCACTGATTCACCACAAAATAATTGTCGGACAGTATTTATCACAATTTTCTCAAGAGAAACAGCAGTCTTTATCAAGAACATGACGATTTTGACAACACTTTGACGACCACGATACCCTACAATTTCCACAACTTCCAGGTGATGATGGAAACATGTGTTAGCAGCCTTCTTAAGCTTTACTTCTGGAAATTTGAATTGCATATCTACACCAACGAAGAAAACTATCAGGGGTAGGACCACTAAACAAGAATCAAGCATCTCTCAACGAAGCAAACCTAATACATCTGCTTGTGTGGTAATTTTTTTAACCTCTCTTTGCCTATCAACTCCGCTTTTCTATATGAATATAGAAAGTAACATGTTTCTTATTTATATTAATATTATTCAATACCCAAGTCTGCCTTCTTCTAGACATATTGAGATATTGTACACCATATATGAAGAAATTCGAACTAAAGAAGAGAAGCCAGATGCTATGAGCGATTGAGTTGCCACGATAGCTAACCATTCTATATTTACATGTAAAAAATGTGTTTTTTAAACTTCAATAAAGAAGTCGATCAGCTCCCTTTTCCTTTTCATTTCCTAAGTTTTTTCTTTAATTTTCTTGGTATGTGAGGGCGTTTACAGTCATTCAGTTGAAAATAGCATACACAGTGAAGTATAACCGAAGAACTTGAACGCAATATAGGACAGAGTTATGGATATAGATGGTAGCTTTTTGGTATAACAAACTGTTTTCTTTGGCTTCTCATTATTAAGGACCTCTTAAAACTCAGCCATTTCACCAGAGTCTGAGTGTCCTGACACTCACTGGAGCAATTGCAATTATAGTTGTGCTATAGCACAGAAAATGCGTTTCATGGTCCTGTTATGCTATTGGTGAGTGGTGAATGATTAATGGTTATCCTTGAGCTTGCAGGGGCAGAATACAACTTTAGTAATGATTCCTACTTGTAATCTCAACTAGTTTTCATGATTATAGTGTATTGACACTTTGTGTTAAGCATTTCTCGATGTAAGTTGTGAAGAGTTTAACCATAGATAATCTCTTAACCGTCCCATCAACTAAGTGGAACTCACTCCCAGCGGTGTCAAATTTAGCAATACAAACTTATTGTGTAGGTTAGTGTTCTTCAGTTTCTTAATGACTCTGAAGGTCTCATCACCGTCTCATACATTGTCAGCATGACTTTGGAATAACTGAACAGCATTACAGAGTCTGTTAGACATTTATGTTTGCAGTACTATCTTGGAATTCGTTTTGCCTTTCTTTTAAAAAAAGATTACATCTATGCTGCAGTCCTCAAGGTATTCAGTCCTTACACAGCCCCTTGAAAGAGGAAGATGAAGTACTTGGAGAAGAACGCTAAAAAGACCAAGGCAGAGAACTGGGACAGCAAAGGAGCAAGATTTAGGGGAAGTCACTGCATCAATGGGAGTGATGGGTTTTGGAGGGGAAGGATAGTATGAAGAATAGAAATGTGCATGAAAATTTAAAGGGATGAAGATGCCAATGAAGGGAAGGGAGACGTGCTGAAATCAATTGAATTTCAAGTGCTGTAATTTTGAAGATTAAGTCCAGTCTGGATTTATTTACAATCGAATATACGGAAATTTTTCATCCCATGTTGCTCAACCAACCTCATAAAATTGCTTTCAAGCCTGGCATTTATTTATCTATTTATGGCAAAAGTTATCGGTTTAAAGGTGCTGCAATGAAAACGCCCATCTGGCAGGCAGAAATGATAGATTTAAACAGCACCCTTTATGTGCATTTTTTCAATGTTACAGCATCCAGTTCTTATTCTACAGATAAAGCAACCATGAAGTGAAATGACAAGTTTATTGACTGTTCATTATAGTCTTCATGTCTGCAAGGAAGCAAGAACAGGAAGCAACTCCTAACACAACAGAAAGCTGAGGTTCCATCTTCATAAGCAAGTGCAACAATTGTGGGCAGTTCAGAGTGAGTGTAGCATTACTTGAACTTCATGTTGTGGACGAACTGTAAGAAATTGAGATGGTGAGTGAGTATAAGCTGGGGAAAGAGTGAAGGCATGGCGTTGCAAAATCATCGACAGAGCAATCTTTGCTTCTGTAATTGCAAAGTTTAAGCCCACACAAATCCGAGGTCCCATTCCAAAGGGTAAGAATGCTGCTATATTCTCGTCTGTAGCTTTAACAACCCCTTCAGCAAACCGCTCTGGTTTGAAGAGCTGCACATCTTGTCCCCAGAGTTCAGAATCATAATGAAATGCTACAATTGGGATGGCCAATTCAAGGTTAGCCGGAAGAATGAGCCTTCCCAGTTTAACTTCCCTTTCGACTCTTCTTCTAATGACCAAAACAACGGGTGGATATAACCTCAGGGACTCGTACATGATCATACTCATCTGCATATGCGTGGAAATCAAAGTTAGAGAGAGCAAACAAATCAGGAGTTCATACTTTAATTCAGTTCTTGACTTCCATACAGTTTTTAGTTTCGCAATGCCTTTCGGGTTTGGAGTTTGCTTGCCAAATAATTGTAGGACCTCTTTTCTTGCTTCCTCTTGCCAATCTGTATGTAATATGTAATGCCAGAAGAAAGACAGTCCAGGCAAGAAAAGTAGCAGTGCTTTCATGTCCGGCCAAGTAAAATGTCTTGCATTCTTCGACCAAATCGTCCAACGAAATCCTCTGGTTGTCATTGGTGTCAAGATAAGCCTTTAAAAGTAATCCAAGAAAATCACTCCTTAAGCTCCCTTCTTCTCCAGGCATTACCTTCCTTTCTCTTTTCTTAACAATCTCTATAATGGTTTCGCGTATTCTTTTCTCAAGCTTCTCCATTTCAATCTCATCGTTGGTTTTAACAAACCTACTGAAATATAAATTGAGCGAAAAAAATAAACGTGAGATCAGAAGTTTGAGATTTTGTTAAGAGGAAGTTACCTGAGGCCAGGAAACTTGGGTTTCAAAGCAGTTTTAAATGTTAAGGAGGATATCTTCAATAGCATCTCAAAAATGTCTTTCCCTTCTAAGTAGCTGCTTCCAAATGCTGTCCTGGAAATTACTTCTGAAGTCAACAACCTAAATTCTTCAAACACCTCAATCTCCTTGGCTTCATGATTTTCCCACCTTTCTAGCATCGTGTCAGCACTAGCTATCATTGCATGAATCTGACAATACTAAACCAACACCAACACCACTATCATGCAATTAGCAGATTTATGTTCAATTATTTCCCAATCTTCACTAAATGACCGTAGATAGTGTTATTGATTCATAGATAAATATTGACGCACACGCTGACTCATTACAAGACCATTTCCTAATAGCTTCATCACAAAGGCTACCGGGTTGGATTTTGGATAAGCTCTATGTTTGTTATTCAGTATCTCCTTGCATAACTCAGGATCCACAATGACCAAAACAGGTTGAGGACCATCCCATTGAAGAAAAGTCTTCCCTAATATTACAAAAAAGAGGACGAAATTTATCCAGGGTTTAAGATTTAACGAGAAATGTTATCTTGTCAGACTATGAATCTGGACCATTGATCAAGTTAAGTTTTAGGAGAATGCGTGGTTCATGTTCACAGTGTGACAAAGAGATTGACTTTAGATTTAAAAACCATAGGTTAAAAGCTAAAGATTTCATTACCATATATCTTTGTCCATGAGTGCAAATGAGGTTGAACTAGAGCAAAGACGTCATGTGACAAATTTCTAGGCCTTGCCATGGCTTCTTTTTGCATGTTGGAGATTTCTTGGGTGTTTCCATGGATAAGTCTGTAAGAAGGGCCTTTGATCCCTTGCAAAGCCATCAGCTTCTGTATTTGAGTTGGCGTCCACCATAGTTTGTGAAATATCTTGAAGAAAGCTGCTAAGACGATGAAAAGACACACTAAGGTTGTAACTTGTGGCTACTTGGTCTCCAAACCAACTCATGCTTCTTGTTGCTTTTCTCTTAATTCTGATTTGCTTTTAGTTGATAAATTATAGAAAATTCTAATGTGCTCTAGAGCATCAATACATCAAAGCTTTCAACCGTTGGATTTAAAAGTTTTGATCTTATGGCTCAAAATAATATGTGAAGAAAAATCACTAAAATCACCTAAAAAATTTGAATAACCTGCTGTAGTGGGTTTTCTTTGCCTCGAAGAAGAAAGGCTCAGCGTGTTTGGGGTTGTAATCCAGCGCTTCTCACTTTTATGACTTTTTGAAATGATCCATTAGCAAGGCGTCACATGTCAATTTTTAATTGGACTATCTTCATAAATTCATTAAAAAGTCATACGTGCTCTGAAAAATTCATCGAAAATTACTCCAAACTTGTAATCACGTATACTTTTATCTTGTGACCTCCAAATCACATGTACTTTGGTTAGATTAATTGGTATTAATTTTAGTTAGATTAATTGTGTAATTGACATGGATTTTGTTCATATTTGATCTACAAAAAATTAAACCCAATTCCCTTCTCCCCTTCTCCTACCCGACTTAGCAGCCAAACCCCATCCAAAAACCCTTAATTATTCCCCAAATTTTTAAAATTGATATTGTTATATTTTTCTTTTTTCTTTCATTTCTTTCATTTTTATAATTAAATGAGTTGAGGTGGAAAGCCCTAAAAAATGGGTGTGTAGCTCGAGATGGAAAGCCAGAAAATATGAGTGTTGGGAACAAGGGATGAGATCCCAACATGCTTTAGTTATTCAAGGATGCTGTCTGATATTTTCCTTACCATTAAATCAAGACGTCCTTCAATATGAAAGCAAAGCAAGCTAGAGAGAAAACATAAGCAAAAATCAATAAAAAATGGAGTACCCTTCAATTCCTGAAGCCTCAACAGATTTGAATCTATCCCTTGCTCCGGCGGGTAGGTTGGGGTTGATGGTAATATAAGGAACATGCATTAAGGTGCACCAAAACTTCTTGGCCCGTGAAGAAGGGAGCCTGGATACTATCTTCCACATACTTCTTAAGAAAGTATACAAGGGAGCTTGGATGAAGTAAGCAATGTTCATTATACTGTTACTAATGGCAATCAGATCGTGAGTACATTGTTGGAAGCTACTAAGAGTATTTCATACTACCCACTCCTGCCTACTCCTTTTCCCATTCTTTGGAGTTTTGAATCATTAAACATGTAAGGGCTTTTCACAATCATTCATTTGATGGGTCAGTCAGCTGTAAACCTTCCTTGCAAGTAGCAACTATTGATCTACACGATGCCAACCAATTCAATCTTCAGTTTCTAGAAAGCAGCATGTGTTCAAGCTAGGTGACTATCAAAGATTCACACTACTTACAGCTGTTTCCACTAAAACACAATCAAGAAGCAGCACAGGGGGCTAACCTAATGAATTCCGAGTGACGGACATAAGTCTGTGGTACTAAAACCACCGAGCCAGAAGGCTGACAAAGTATAAGAAAAATATCTCAATGAAATATATGAGGTACAAGCGTTTGGTACATCACAAATATTATACAATGTACTTGCATAATTATTATTTAAAAAAAAATCAAGTAAACATTTATATGTAAGCACCCGTTTAGGCTGAACCTAATTCACCTCTTAGTTTTAGCTATCTTGGAAGGGAGTGCATAAAAGTACTTGCAAATCTATCATTTGACCATGAAGGAACTTTTACAACTGCACCCACCTACTGCACTTGGATTTGTAGTCACCTGAATGAAAAACCAGGATTGGGTTACTTGTACATAATTCCTTGTATAAAGGATGTGATATTTAAATGACACTTCTCTTGTGGCCTAGAGGCCATTGGCTTTGATAAGATTATTTATAGCATCATAAGATAACTACCCAAAGACAAACATATAATCAATCAGGAAATCGTAAACATGCTATGTCGAGGCATCTGACACACTGTAACCGATAACTGAAAAGAAATGCAAATGACAAATTCCAAATAGCTTCAAACCAAATTATAAGCTCTAGTTCTATTAATTTTCTCCAGGCTGCAAAAGACTGCAGTATTCTAATGTATCGGATTGATTTGTGCCTCAAGTTCTGCAGAAAGTAGACTACTAGAGTGGGACCAGTATTTCTCCCACTCGGTAAAGCCTAGAGAAAACTAAAATTTAAAAAATAATAATTTAACTTCATGCCACACACTTCTTAGTACCATAGAACGTTCCTGAAGAGCACATCCCATTGAGACATGAACATCTAAAATAAGCAACAGGTCTACTTAGACTACTAAAAGAGTTTTGTCCTACCAAATTTAGATGGAACTCAGCAGATTCGAGATCTTAATTTACATCCCCATTTTGTTTACCAAAAGACAGGCACAAACAACAAATCTAAACAACCACAGGACACCAGCATTAACCTGTTTGTTGCACTGGCAGATGAGCACCATATTGCATTGCATTGCCTATTATCTTTCAATTACTGCAACCTATTTAGGATATAATATAGACAGTGATGCCAAATAAAGGCAACATTCAGACAATTTCTATGCCAACTATATGACATATGGCACCATAATGATATGTTTCATGCCCACTACATTGTTTGATAGCCCATCAAGGGTACCATTATCATATGCTTCTTACATGTGAACCACTGTGCAAAGGAGAGCCAAGACCTACACAAAATCTTTAATATTTGATATATTGGACACCATTATGATAGCTTTTATGTCTAGCAGATGGTTCTTACTTTTCTTAAGCTCCAATACTCACAAATTTTAAAGAAAAACTTTAAAAATAGATCTTTCATTATGAAGAATATCCTTCTTGCTCATTATCCTAGTTCACATATCCCATACAATGAATTTCCATGTAGGGTTCACATGTATAAGATTCAATGTGCACATGCAGTTCTGAGAAGCATAATACAAGAATAAAGCATGCAAAGGCAACAGAACAAATTGACTTACTTGGAAAGCAGAACGGATCAGCTCCTCAACATAATCAACAGTTGCCCCTTTCACAAAATCATATGAAACATTGTCGACCACCAACTTTACTCCTTCTTTCTCAAATACTCTATTATTGAATGTATGGATCTCCAATTAAACAAGCAACCCAGATAAGCAAAAGTGCATTTAGTCAAGAATTTGAAATATAGAGAATGAAGAGGAGACAAAAACCTGTCATCTGGGTGGGTTTTGTCATCCAGATCAAAAACATATTGGAACCCAGAACATCCACCAGTTTCTACACTCAAGCGAAGCATCTTTCCCTCTGCTTCACTGGCTTGCAGCTGCTTCATTCTCTGTGAGACATTCATTGAGAAGCCAAAGTCAGCACACCAATGTCACCAACTCACGATATAAATAAGGATTACAAACCCAAAGGTCATAAATTACATGGCACTCATCTAAAAACTGCCTTTCATGAGCACGATAACCAACATTATCAAAACAAAAAATAGAAATGCTACTGCAAACATCTTCTAAAACAAAGCTGCTTGGCTCATTGGTCTGAAAGAAAAAAACAGAACTTGTCTTCGTCCATCCACTACACAGTTCTGTAACAATTAGCATAACCCACTTCATTTTTTTCTGTGTCTCTATAGCTACATACAGAATCTAGGATAACTGATTATATCAAGACAAAACTTATCATCTTTAGAGTCTCTAATCAAAAGAAAATGGTTCATCACAAGTTAGCTAAACAACTGAATAAAAACCAGTTTGTGACATTGTGTTGAGGCTTATGCTTTTTGTTTCTGAAATACAATAAGCAAATAAAAAATTCATTCAACTTCAATAAATAAATAAATAAATAAATAAATTCTATCTTCATTTTCTTTGCATACAAATAAAGCAAACTACAAAATTTTTGCATCCCAATGAATTAGAAAAACTTCATAAAGATCCCAAATTGAGAACAAGGAAAAAGGACCCATAAACAGAAATGGAAAATCCAGGCAAGCCATCAAAAACAAAAATCTTCAAGCACAAACAGAGAAGGGAGGGAGAGAGGGTACTTGAACACATGTATCAGTCATCACAACAGCATCGAGGGACGGAGATGAAGATGAAGATGAAGAAGAGGCTTCTTCTACAGCAGAAGACGAATAGAAAGAAGAGCTTAGAAGCCTCTGGTTCTGCCTGATTCGAGCTGCAAAGAAGGGCGTGAGTCGGTGAAGAATCAGAGATCTTGGAGCCATTGTTGTTGTTATTATTATGCTGCCTATTATTCTCTCTCTTCTCTCTCAGTACGCCATCGTAAGCAAAACTCGCGCTTCTCTCCTTCTGGGACGCTTGGCTGCTTTTGAAACACCAAGTTTTGCTTCTTCAAAATGGGTTGTTAGTAAAACGACGCCGTTTTGAGCCAGGCCTTTTATAAAAAAAAAACAAAAAAAAAAACTCCCAAAACTCATTTTCGACTCCCCAGCCCCCAAAACTCCCAATTCTCAATTCTTTTCTCTCATCTTCTCATTCTACTCCAGCACCTCTTGTCGCTGCCGCATTTGTGTTGCTGCTGCCGGCGGCCCGCCGACTCACTTGAACAGCCATCGCTGCCATCCATCCATATCCCTAGAAAAACAGACAAGCCCAAGCAATGAACTCGGCGGCTCGGAGTGTGTGGAACGTTTTCAAACGGTCGAGTCAGGGCGTCGACTCAGTGAGCCACGGGCACCATCATCGTCAAGAACAATGGAGAGGGATTCGGGTGAAGGTCTTGAACGGGAACCTGGAGTCGGCGCTGACGTTTATGCAGAGGAAGATGCAGTCCAGTGGGATCGAACGGATGATAAAGCACGAGCAAACCCACCACATCAAGAACTCTGAGAAACGCGTCTTGGCTCGCAAGAACCTCGAGCGTAGAATCAAATCTCAGGACCTCGCTCGCAAGCTCAAGGTCATCCTCTCCAAGAAAGTCAGGTATACATACATACATACCCATTTCACAAAACCCATATCTTATTTTTGGGGTTTTTTTTTGTTCACACGGGTTCAGTGAATTGCAATAGCTGGATTGTAGATTATGCATAATGTTTACATTACATGATTAAGAATGTGTATGTTGAAATTGGGTTTTGTGCCAATTGATAGATCCCGGAATGTTTTATTGAATTGAAGGCCTCCCTAGCTTGTAGCTTGTTTGTAGCTAAAGTGTTTGTGGTTAAGCCTGTGAAAACCAGTGTTTGCTCGAGTGCTTAGTTGTTTTTGTAGTTGTCCTATTGTAAACTACCCGTAAAAGTGACTTGGAAATGTTGCTCAACCATTTGTTTGGTAAACCCTTGTTTGAGAAAGGGATAAAGATTCAACTTATAGAACAAAACTTAGGCAAACTGTGTTTAGTTTGCTTTATTTTCCCTTTCTATTCTTCATGTAACCAAGCATAAGAAAATATTTAAGGTTTCTAGTCGTTGCTTTTCCCTAAGTTTCTCTAGTTGAAAGTGAACCTCAAGCACAAACCCCTTTCTGTTGAGTTATGAAGTTTATATATACTTGGAGAGCAAGTTATAGTTTTTCACTAGAATTCTAGATTTTGGAATGTTGACAAGGATGCAAAGCCCAAACCAAACAAGTGCCATCTCTTCCCAAGATTATATTGTGAGTTGGAACTATTCATATTTCATTGTCAATGGACTTTACTTATTGTTGTTTTAATTTCCACACTTCTTTTTTCCCTTTTTTTATAGTTTAAATCTTCCTTTTTCAATGTGAATATCTTTATGGATGCCTTTCTTGTTTTTGCTTAAAAAATATTTTCGTTGTTTACCTTCTTATGTGTATACTGATTTTCTGAATTCATATTGTGCAGAGGCCTGTGAGAATATATGGCTCAAGCAGATGCTTGATGGACTTATAAACCATGTCTTCTTTCCTTCTGGAGTATCATGGCCAATACATCACTCTCTTTTTGCACTGCCATTGTAGTTTTTATAGGCAAGTTTATTGACTCAGCTTTTTCTCAAGGAAAAAAACTCATGTTTCATTTGAAGAATGTTACTTCAAAAGCTTCCATTTTGTCATTAAGTGGTGTATGAGTGGCTCTTAGCAAGCTCAAGTCTAAATTATCCATATCATGCCACTTAAAATGATTTAGAGTTACTTGGTATATTGGAATCGATCCATATGGTTCTGCAAGAAGCCTTTACTCTGAGGAATTCAACAACTTCAGTAAATTGGAAATTTAAGAGCAAGCTCAATTCTCTCTCTGTTGTTATGTGGAATATGTTTAGCATTAATCAACAGAGGTCTCAAACCAAAAAATACTCAGCAAAGGTTCTTGAAGTTGCTGAAGCACATTAGTGCAAGTTTACTTGATGCTCAATTTGTTTTTTAGGTCTGGTTAATCTGGTTTTTGTCATATGCTTGTGTGTTGGAGCGTTTTAATTTGCAACTATTTTATCTGGTTCACAAAAACTGAACGGCATGTAATGCTGAATCACAATTCAAAACGTTTTGGATGGCGTACTTGACGATGCTTAGAATACCACAGTAAAGGATGGCGACCGAAAACTAGTGTCTTTTTTGATAATACATTATCAAAACCAATGTATAATAGAATGTAGGGTTACAAGACAAATTCAATGTTTTCACGCTTCCTGCTTTGTCCCCGCTAACCTCCCCCCCAATTATTATTCATTCGGCATTAAGCCTAATCTGATGTCTAAGAAGCGCTCCGTGAAAGCTGGAGATATCATTAGGAGCTGCCAAACCCAAGGAACTGGTCTACTAGTTTTGCCACAGAGTGGGCTAGGTTATCTGCTGCATCCTGTGAGGATGCCTCTGCATATACACGTATAACATCTTCTGTTCCCGATGGTCGTATAAAACATCGGCCTCTAAGGTGTTTAGCTGCAATATAAATAGGAACAAAAAAAATCATCTTCAAAAGTTTGTTTATAAATTGAATATACCGGTAGAAATCTAGTTCTACAATGTGAAACATAGCAGTCATCACTTTGAAAAGTTTCTCCATAATGATGAATACAGAATGCCAATGCATAAGTTTGTTTTTAAAAGCTGGCCAAGCAATTTAATGGCCAGACCAATAATCAATACGGATATCGTGCAGAGAAAATATTGAACAGCATGTAAGATAAAAGGACAAGATTTCATTTGCTGCTTACCAGTTTCAGCGTTGATGGCTTCTTGAATGCCAGGGGGTGTCACAGCCACGGTTTCTGCATTTGCTGTAACAACAGCACTTCGGTCCACAACTTTGACCTGATAATTAAAAAGTGAAAGAATTAGTTTCTGAATAATATTATACTTAACAAAGCTGAAGCTTAAGCATTTACACAACTATTCTTCCAGGCAAGTTGCCTCCAACAAAAAAAATGACGGAAAATCAATTATTTTGTAAAACGAATGACAAATGCAAGCCCAAAAACAAAACAACTATAAAGAGAAGAAACAGCATGGAACATAGAAAGATGATCAATGGCACTTGCCTTTAGCTGCCTACTGGGTAGATCCTGATAAAGCTCATTCCATCTCTGTATTGACCATCCCATATGTTTCAGAATTGCCTCCACCAAGAGCACCCCACTCAATGCATCCCCAACAGCCTGGTTAATCAATTCGCTAACCGCCAATAGTCTCAAAGCAGCCTTATGCTGTTCTGAACCTGAAAGAAACAACCATATACTTCATTAAAATAGGTAATGGACAATCGTGTCAGCACTTATAAAACACATAAAGTCTGTTTGGTTTAACCTTTAGCTATAGCAGAAAGCTCAGTAGTCCTGGCCTTTAACCAGCATAAAAACTGTTCTGAGAACAAGATGGTGCCATGGCCATTTGCCTCAAAGTAAATCCCGATATCATACCCCGCAGCTTTCTCGTGCAGATATTTTACCCCTGTAGGAGTAAATGTGACTTCTAACCCTAACTGTTTGAGATAATCGGTGGATGCTCCATTTGCATAAGCTGTTTGCACAATACCAAGGTGACATTGATAACCATTTTTTGCCTTAACATCTATTTCCTTATTCAAAATGCTTAGTTGCTCCTTGATGAATATAGCAAACAAGGACAAAATCTTGTCCCCATCAACGAGTTCAATCTTGTTACTACTTGTAGATGGCACAACAAAATATACAAGCCGATCAGCATCACCATCCAAACTAGCACACCTGAAAAGCTAGAACCATGCAAGCAGTTAGTCCTTGCCCTTCTTATCATTGAATGTAACACTTTGCATCAACAATGCAACATTAATAAGTTGACAACATAAAAAAATGACCAGTTTGAAACCACAAAACAATGCTTGGATTATTGCACACTGGCATCCTTTGTAAACAAACCAAACTAGTTTTAGGGAAAAACATCATGAGAAATAAAAGTCAAGATTGTTTCTGAGACCATGATCATTTATATCAATAATAGGTGTATATATCCCTTGTAAGCACTCCAACTAGTTGTTAAATAAGATCAAAATTCAAGTTTTTAGAAGCAGTAAACTTGCCACTAGTTATGCTATTATGAAAAACATCATAAGTGTTGCCCAATGAAACGTAATATAGACCACGAAGGAATAAGAACAAGTCAAATAAGCCACCAAATTTCACAAAGTTTCTCCCATCTATCTCATTGATTTAGTACATGTATTTTGCATCCATATATTGATATCAAAAGAAATTTTCAAGCTAATGTGTTTCTAAGGCATTTGCCAGCAGTATCTATTGATGCAGGCATTTCAAGCAAGCTATAAGTAAATGATAATTAAAATTCATTGTATAATCAAAAGATGGCTGACCTTAACCCAATATCCTGTGAACCAAAACTAAAGGGAACAACCTTCTCTTTTTGCACATAATCAGCACCAACTCCTTCATTGAGTACACCTCCTTCTTTTCCAGAGTTCCGAACCTCAATAGCCAAACCATTCAACATTGTCTTCAATATTTCGAGTTTTTCTCCACCAACACCATTTGCCCCATCCACAACCAACTTGTCATCCACATTGTTGGCATGAGTTCCACTAGGACTCAAATCCACCAAGCACCTAACCAACCACAGAAAAGACCTTAAGTGAAGGCATTCAATCAAGACATGATTTTTTCAAGAACAAACTAACTCATAAGCCATGACACAACCTCCATCTTCAACTACCTGAATGAGCTTGAAAGCTGCTTGAAGTAATCAGTTTCCGATGCTTTCACACCCCCATTTCTAGCACGAACCATCCAATGTAGCTGTGGAGTAGTTAAAATTCCCATGTCAAGGGCAACTGCTCCAATAATCGAACCGATTCCCTTCAATGGAGAAAATCCTAACTAGATCAAGAACCTAAAGAGATTATAAAAACTTCATCCTAAACAATGGTAGAAGAGCCGATACCTGTTTAGCAGCTTCAAGCAAAAATTCTCCGCTGGGCCTTGTATCTCTTGCCAGCAAAATCTCCACTGATTTTGCGCCATCAAGTGTGATGTTTTCTTTTTGAACAAATTCAGCTATCAACTGTTGAAGATTTCAGTCAACCTTCAATACAAACTGACGAAAAGAAACGGGAAAAAAAAACACACACACACACACACATCCAAGGATTATATAGAGAAAGAAAACAGGACCTCAACAAGATGTTGGGGATGACGAGCATTGGCGAGGGTATCAGCGAAGGGTTCCCAATCTTGAGAAAGCATTCCACCACTCGGGTCAGCAACTTTGACTCCATTATCAGAGACCTCGTTGTGAGAGGCTGTGATCATCAGCCCGATCACAGATTGGGTCTTGAGGGCCCTTAGAGCCGCTAGAATTCCTACCCTGTAAACCGTCGATTGGAGGATGGACGCATCCGCTCTGAACCCAGACGTTCCATACGATAGCTTCACTCCTGATGCCAGCATTTCAAAATTAAATCAACAGAAAACATAATTTTGTTGAGAGGAAAAATGTGAGATAGAAAATGTGGACCTTGTGGAGGTGGGAAGTGAGAAGAGGAGCTGAGGAAGAGTAAGCGTTGGTCTTCATTCATGGCTGTCAATAAAAATTTTCAACAAAGAACCCTGATTGAAAGAAAAAAAAAATTACATTAAGATACAGGCATATGGTATTAAATGCATATATGAACTCATAAAAGCAGCCACTATTCTTGTTATTCTCTCGTTCCAGAATCGGATTCTATATTCTTTCAGGTCAACATGTCAAATTTTCTATTCAAAATGTGAATCATAATCTTATAAACCAAAGCTAACCAAATCAAAGTTTGTGAAACATACCCACATCTCAAAAACACACAAAAATTCAACCAAACCCAAGTGATTATAAACTCAATCTCACAACTTACAATCCCAAATTTCATACAATAGTAAAGTCTACAGAAAATGCATACAAAATGAGAATATGATCAAACACTAACCGGCAGTATAAACTCTGAAAGTGTGAAGACCTAGACCTCCAAAAACTTCACGAAATCAAAGATTGAAAATTCCACTATTTGATTCTGTTCAGATTGCCATGGAGTGGAGTGGCATGAGCAGTTTTGGGTGGGGCTTGACGGATGCATCTTTGCTGTAGTGTTTTTCTTAAGCCTGGCCCAATGGCACTCCCGTAAATAGTACAAACTCCAGCCCCAAATAATAATCGTTTGTTCTTAGAAAAACATATGCCCTTATGCGGCTAATGCAAAGCTACCATCACCCAATCCATTTACCGTCACAACAACCAGGTCAAGAAGACAGTCATGGGTCTGCTCTCATGGTGGAAAGGCAAAGACCCCAAACCCGAAACCAAGCCCAACCCTGCTCCGAAACCCGTCGAGGCTCCGGGCATGAACGGCGCCGTTGAGGTGCCTCGACCCGCCAACATCACAGTCTTTGAATTCGGGTCGGTCGCCGCTTCCGCCGACAATGTCACTCTCGCCGGATACTGCCCCGTTTCCGAAGACCTCGAGCCCTGCCGCTGGGAGATCCTCCCCGCCAGTGGCTCCGACGCACCCCAGTTTCGCGTGGTGTTCTGAGCAACTGCACAAGGCAAAGGACCTTCCTTTTGGGAGCTTTTGTAGTTTATTCACTGTAATTTGCATTTCTGAGAGAAGCTCTGTTGAGGGTTTTGCTGGTATGTTTTTAGATTCATGGGGTTGTTGCAACTTCTGTGAATTTGAAGCTTTTAGCTTAAAGATGGTTAATTTAGTATGATACATTGTGTTTTAGAAGAACCGAAATTTTTATTTTGTGATTTTAAGAGCTGATTAGATGTTCTTGTAGGTAACTTTTAAGGTCTTCAAATGCTCTTTCATAATGGATAGCGTTTGTGTTTCTAAGCTACATATGGGTTTTTAATGTGAAATAGAGCTTCTTGTTGGACTCTATATTCAAAATGTTGTGCTTTAGAAATTCAAATTCCCTTTTGCAGTCTCTTGAAATCTTGGGTTGCAAACTTGTAAATTGTCATTCAGTGGAAGAAGTAGAAACTGTATTAGAGGTTCAGTAACAATAGGTCTCTGCACTCTGCATGAAGCTCCTTTGTAGTGAAAATTAGTGATGGAATGGAAAGACCAAGTGTAGTGGGATAATTTCCAGTCATATTAGAATGGATTAGGATTTGGAGTTGGAAAATGGGAAGGGAATTCCTAAGGGTCGGCGAATCAAGAGACCTAATTTTTCAGGTGTGAAGATTGTGATTCCTTTCAAATGCCTTGATCTTTCATTTGAATATCACTACCTGTTAATCAAATAGTTTTGACAATAAGCATTGCACAATCACAGCATTTGTTTTAGGAAAAGTTAAGATGGGTATGGAGATGCATGTAATCCAATGTTTCCATTTGCACTTGGCATTTTCCCAGACAGCCATTTTCTGGGGAAGTTTGGAGGAACTGTTTGTGCCAGAGGATTTGTGCTTGTGGTCAGTTCTGTTGGCCATTTAGCATTGGTTCTTCAAAACTTTTATGCCAGTGTGTTCTGTCAGGCCTGCATATAGGAAGGATCATTACTTGCTGATGAAAACAGAGCAGACATGTATGAGATGGGCACTAATTGCGTTTTGCATATTGTTGAAGGAGCCCCCAATTTGTTTTTTTTTTTTTTTTTTTTCCATTTTTGTTTTTGTTGAAACCCTAATATTTTTCTGAGGCTGCTAAACACCTCCACTAAATCAGAGGTTGGGTTTTCGTTCAAATAAAACCTCTGTTTCCCCAACCAACACTACTGGAAAACTGGAAACTTAGTTTTCCTTCAGTCAGCCAGTGATGCAAGTTTCGTTCACAGCATAATTTTCAGAAAATAAGAAAGAAAATGGCAAGGCAAATGCTCCAAATCGTTGGAATGGCAGTAGTAAGTTAATTACATTCATTTGATTCACTAAAAAATTAAGGTGAATTGCAGTCGAAGCCCACCATGACTAGTTAGGCCAGTTGGTCAAGTAAGTGTGTTTAGGGTTGGGCATCAAAATCGGAATACCGAAATCGTGGCAAATCGTGCCAATCTTGTGTCGTCCCACTTGATGTTGAAGTGTAAACGAGATGATACCGTGTCATCTCGTTACTATTTGGCACGACACCGATTCTAAATTTATGATCCCGTTTGGTATCATACCTTACCAAATAGTACAAGTTAAAAGTAAAAGTACCTACATAAGCCACTTCAACTAGGGACTCTTAACAACCTAATTTGCTCATCGCTAAACCTCCTCTGGTTGTTGCTCTTGAATCTTGATTGTTTGTAAACTTTGTATCAAGCTTGGTTTATAAAAATTGCAAGATTTCTGAAATTTTGCATGATTTTTTACGGTGTCAACATTGATATTGAATCATACCAGTTCCGTCGATAATGTTCACCCGTTTTCGTGTTTACTCCTGAGGTCGAAGGGCGAAGTTCCCCACTGGCTTGGAGACCATTGGTTGGTCGACAAGTCAGCTTTCTTTGGTGTGTGAGCGTGCCACTGCTAGCGATGTAAATCCTAGCAGACTTCTTTTTAGAGTGGATAACTTGCGCCCCAAGTTACTGACTTCTAAAACAAATGATTGTGAATTTGGGTGAGGAATATCTCCCACGTAAGTTCTTTTCTTGCCTCAGACTGGTGAGGACTTTCATAATTTATCTCAGTATCAAATGGTTGTTCTGGCCAGAATAGATAATAATAAAGTGGACTGTTTTAGGTAGAACTGCCTTTTACAAAATTAAGAAGGGAGAAATCAACTCTAGAAAGACAAAAAGATGGCTGGAATCCCATTTCTGCCTCGGTAGAAACTTCTGATCCAGGCTGGACTGAGTATGTCTGTGCTGGACTGAGCTGTCAACAACTTCAACTGCTTAGCTTCAGCTGTAAATCGATACCAAAGTTCAATTTTGGTAGAGTTTTAATCTACTTCAAGCCTTGGGAGGCTTTTGAGCGGGCAGAACTACGGCTTCTTCAGTCTGAAGGGGCAGAAGTGGCTATTTTCGAAGGTCTGGTAGGCTAGGGATTGCACTACGAGCGTTGTTCTGCTTGAGCAGGACTCTTTATAAGTTTGCTGAGGTCTCCACGTTTGTGAAAACTCAAACTCTGCTTGCCTTGGCTTTTGCTGAACCAAATTTGTAACGAGAGAGATCTCGTTTTAGAAGACTTATTTTCTAAGTCTGAACTTTGGAATTCTGATCTAAAGCTGGTTTCTCTTGGAATCCAAGTGAGCTTTTGGTTGTTTTCTTGTTGTATTTTTTTTATTGATTGATGAATTGAGTGTCGTTGCTTCCTTGCCTACCTTCGTTTTTATAAGAGACCCTCTTAGGGAGGTGTTTTTGTTTAGATTTTAATAATGGGCGGTAAAAAGATCTCCTATAATGTAAAGTAGAAGGGATTTTTATCAATCATGGCAGATAAGCTCTCAGTAGTCACCTCCTAAAGCAGTCCCTTCCCTGGTTTCCTGGGTTGCAGTTTTCTATTTCGACCACCGCCATCGTCTGTGTGGGCTAAATTTTATGGCGGTTGGTTTTCTTTTGTATTTTCTGAACAACTCCCTGTTTCCCGTTCTAACTTAGAAAGCGTGACCCGTGAATTCCTCGGAAGATGGTGTATTGCTTTGGAGCAAAATCTCCAATCACAGATGAGTTTTGATCTTCTGTTGGCAGTGCTTCAGAGATGTCCCTCTCATTTTTTATTTTAGTTGGAATTGCTGACTTTTCAAAGCTGAGGTAGTCACGTGGGTATGTTTTTAATCCCTTGGGTTTGAACCCAACAAAAATTATGGGCTGATCCTTGAAGCCCAAAATGACAGTTTCCACGTTGGTCTTTCTTGGGCTGGGGGTTTTGTTTTTGACATTCTGGCCTGAAGCCCAACCTGTCTGGATCATGATTTCGTTTATCAAGTTTTTTGGGCTGGGCAGGTAATTTCACCATGGGCCTGTTTTTTGAACTTTGGCGTGCCAAATTTAGGCCCAAACAGATAATACACTAAACTCACCCCCACAAAATACAGATACTATAACTCGAACTCAAGACTTTGCCTTGGAAGAGCAAGCACTCCAAACTAGCCATACTAGTGGGTCATTTTGCTTCTCCTCACATATTAAAGTGGTTTAAAAAATTGTTTTGTCAAAAAGATAAAAATAAATCAGCCCAACCCATTTTGGAATCTTAAATGGGTCAAGCTGGATGGCAACGGGTCAGGTAGGGGCCGGGTATGACAATACCATCCCCTTCTCAGGTCTCCATCCCCGCCCCTGTCCCCAAACCCATCCCCGTTTAATAGGTTTCGTGGAATCCCCATCCCCATTCCCGTCGGGGTACTATTCCCCATACCCGCCTTAAATCCCGGATTTTTTTTTGCATAAAAAATATTTATTATATATTTTTACATTAAGTTTCATATTAAATTATTATTCAACACATCCAAATTAATTATAAAGTTCAACTCAACTATTTAAAATCACATCAATATGAAATTCCAAAGAAGATTAGAAAGAATTGGGAGAGGGTGGTTAATTTAAAGTTAAACATAAATAATATAATTATATATTTATTTATTTCAATATAAACATATATATTTTCGGGTCGGATTCGGAGATGGGGACGCCAATACCATCCCTTTCCCATACATGTAGAGGATTTTTTAAATTCGGAGATTCCCATACTCAGTACCCATTTGCTCCTGAAATCTTCTCCCGTTAAAGTCGGGGACCCGACGAGTACCCGCTCCCGCGGCGATTTTTGCCATCCTATACCCGACCGATTAATAGCTTCAGAAGGCCAAAACAAAACCAGGGGACAGCCGCCTATCTTTCATTTTCATTTCTCCTCTCCCCTTTCTCCTTCCTCTCTTCCATTTTTTTGCCTCACAGTAACCGACACAACACTATTAATTTATCAATGTCTTCAACTTCGAAGAAGCGCCCGAAACCCAAACCAAAGCGGAGCCCTGAGTCCTCTCTTTCTTCCATTGCATCAACATTGGAACCATCCCAGAATTTCTTTCCCTCAAAAGAAGAGTTCTCGAGGCTCACAGTAGCGCTGGCCATCGCAGCTTCGGTCGCTTTGACTCTCAATTTCTTGTCCTCCACTCTCATCAACCCCCACTCCAAGCCCTTCTGTGATAGCTCCCTGGACTCCCTGGACTTCCTCCCGGGTAGGTCTCTCAACTTTATGTTTGTTTTCGAGAAACCCCAACAAGATATTGGATGTTTTGTGACTTGCTTTGTTGTTTTGAGCTGAATTTCGATTGTGGATTGATCGGTGTTCATTTTTTGAGGGGGAAAATGGGTTCTTTGCGTTTGGGTTTGTTTTATATTGGCTGTGTTCAGTTTAAAAGGTGTTGTGTGCCTCTGTGGCTACAAACTCAGTTTGTGATCAGTATGCTTAGATTTGGATTTAGAAGTGTTTCGGATCTCTGGATAGCAGTTATTCATAGAATTTATACCTCTGGGATGTGCCAAGTCATTGGAGATTTGTTGTAGGGGTTAATTGGTTAGCTGGGGCTAACTATGCATGTCTGTGGGTATCCCCGAATAGCAGCAGAGCATGGTCACCTTCTGACTTCAGGTTTCAGTCTGTCTCAGGCTTAAAGTTGGCCCTTGTTGGGTTCAAGTCCTGTCTGTTTTGTGTACGCAGACCAGAGTGCGGGTAGGCTCCCAGTAACGTAGGCTTGCAGAGCTGATTATGCACCCGGGTACCCTATGCTGCTGGTTTGCCACACATCATCAAACGAACTCAAGCATTTTCTGTTACCTATTGTCGTGACTTTAAGGGACCTGTGTTCAAGTTGTATTTATGTTGTGAAGTAGACTAGAATTTTGTTGTGTTTTATAACTGAATCATGTTTGTAAAGGCAATATCTCCGTGTAAAGATTCTTTACATCATAAATTACCACAACTGATGGTTCTATGGTGGTACAAAGGTGATATAAGGGCAGTACATCTATTATCTATATCCAGATGATTGGAAAATAAAATGGAGAATAAAATAGTGGAAATAATAGTTTTACTGATTTTTAATAAACATGTTGATACAAGCTTTGCGGGTTATCCATTTATAGCGTTTACTGGATTGTTTAGCATTTCTTGTGGGCATTTCTCTGCGCCCTATAGTGTATCTTCTAGTTCCTTTAATTCATTCGGCTGCATACTTTTCAACCCTAGCCCATTTGGGCGAGAGGGAGGCTGTGAGTCACCTGGGCTACGGATTTGTGGGTTGATTGATTCTCAAAATCACCTCTTGATGACTCATGAGCAATAGTTTTCAGCAAGATGCATATTTCTATTGTGATTTTACATTAATCAATGTGGATTATTACAGATTCTTGTGAGCCTTGCCCAAGTAATGGACAATGTTTTCAAGGCAAGATGGAATGTCTTCAAGGATTTAAGAAGCGTGGGAAGTTATGCATAGAAGATGGAGATATCAATGAAACAGCTAAGAAACTTGTACGTCCTGAAAGTCTCCTCCTTTTTGCTGCACTAATATTCTAGGGATGAAAAATTGCATAAGTTACGTTGGAGTATTATACACACTTATAGATTTACATACATGATACATTTATGTTTTATTTGGACTTGTACAATACAGGCAGAAAGGGTAGAAATTCGTCTTTGTGGGGCACTTGCTCAATTTTTGTGCTATGGAACTGAAACAATTTGGGTTAGTGACTTTTAAAATCCTATGAAATTGATCAAATTTATTTCTGTACGGATATTTTCGGTTGCTGTTAAATACACTTTGACAATGCTTTAGCTTGTCTGGTTCTGACAGGTTGAAGAAAATGATATATGGAATGATTTAGATAAGCGCGAGCTGCTGGAACATGTCCCAGATAATGCCATTTATATGTATACAAAAGAAAGGACAATGGAGACTGTCAATAGAATGTTGGATACGAGGACAAGTTCTCGTGGGTATGTCATTATGGAGGAAAGCTTTTCCTCTTTCTGAATGTACCCTAACCATTGTATTTTGTGTTTACTTTTCTTTGTGTATAGGGTCAAAGAGTTGAAGTGTCCTGACATGCTAGCTGAACATTACAAACCTTTTTCATGTCGCATTCGTCAATGGATCTCTGAGCATGCGTTACTTATTTTGCGAGTTTGTGCATTGGTATTCCATTCTTAAAGGCAGCCTTTAATGATTATGTTTTAGTATCAACATGTTGAAGCTTGTTGACAGTATTGAGATCTCCAGCTTGTGGGATCAACGTTCATACTTTGGAAACTCCACCGAAGACGGTGTCTATCAACTAGAGTTGATGAGCTTTACCAACAGGTATGTATGATACCATTTGTTCTGTACTTGGAAAGGGGCATTTACATTTTAGGCTTTTATGTTATTATTTCTGTAAGTCAGACATTATAAGGATTTCACCATCTTCCAGACTAAAATTTGAGGACTTGACCTCATAAATCCCTGAGTTTTGAAAAAATAACTGAAGGTACCTGTGTTTTATGAATGTACCTGTATTTTCTGAATGGACCTGCATGAGAAATGTCCAGTCTTTTCTGTGTGACATCTGAAATAATAAGTGGACATTCCATCTCAATGAGTGGACATTATGTTAATGTTGATGTCAAGCCGTGTCATGTCAGATTGGGAAAACCTTAGACCCATGCACATAATTCGGGAAAACTTTGCATTTAATATGTAAAATCCTCGTAAAAAGATTTGATAGTGTTGCTAGTAAAAGTATTCTCTTTTTCCAAATGCTCTTTAAAATATTTGATAGTGTTACTTTGAACAATATATTTCAGATAGATATCTTGGGCTGTAAATTAGGCACAAATCGCTGTGAGAAACTGGAAACAAGCTAGTGGCATGGCAGGCAGCCATCAATAGAAGTATTTCTTTATGATTGAATTGGGCTGAACCTTTTCTAAGTATTGGAATATTTAACAAGTAAAACCTGAAAAATAGATGAAGAAGAAATAAGAGAAGGGGACAGGAATAACTCCTCATATCACAGCAGAGAACATCTAATATGAGACTCAAAAGTCAAAGAAAATTCGGACATAAATTTCCTCAGTGAAACATGCTAGGTCTAATGTTATATTACCTTAAATTCATGTAAACTGTTACCTTAATTTATAAGAGCGTACTAGACATGATTGTCAATGATGCACAACTTCAACAAGACGCAATTTTTTAATCCCTTGGTTTATTTGAATTGTTCAGTTGCTTCTGTTAAAACGATTTTAATTGCCAACTATGTAGGTTTGTGAAGTGCTTGAGGAGAAGGCCTTCATGTCAAAGAGTGTGAATAGTGAATGTGAACCATGGGTTGTTGCCTCTCGGTTGCGAGATCGTCTTCTTTTGCCAAAGGAGAGGAAAGACCCTGTATTGTGGAAGAAGGTATCTCCATCTTTCTTTGGATTTGATTATCACTTCAACCTTTAATTTCTTGTTCGATTGATAATTTATTAATCCATAATTCTTCAGTGAATGTACTTTTGGTATCCATTGTAGCATTCCTTTGTTAAAGTGGTATGTATTTAACTATGTCATTCGAGTTCAAACTACATTCAAATTAATCTATGATTGTAAATTATGCTTACTTTTTGGGGACGACAAGTTGGATCTGTTTATTATTGAACCGAACATTTTCAATGGAATTGCCGTTTTAACGTAAGAACCTTTTGAAATGTTTTGATTGATATGGTTTGTTTTGTTTCTATTTATGAATCAAGTAATTTCTTCCTTGTTCTTATATGCTATAAAACCTTTAGTTACATGTAACATACATCTACTTTAAGAAATTCTAAACTTATAAAAAACAAACAAAAAGTTAACCTGACTTGACTATCACTGAGCCCGAGCTGATGCCCACTACTTTTGCAGCTGACTCATGTCCAACTAAACTCGGGTTTGGCTTGGTGGGTTGGGTCAGGTCACAATCAACCTTTGATTCACTAGGGCCAATGACGATAATTAGATGTATAGATCTTTGTGCTTTATGATCTCACAAGTTGTGGCTCATATTTAATTCATGTTATTTTTATTTTCTTTACACTGGGCAGGATTCAAATCATGACCTATTCTAATCCTACGCGCTTTCCCCACTTCATTCTTACCACCTAAGGGATTAGTTCTGACTTGTTTTGCACCAGCATGATGACGGCTCCTACATGCCTCCTTTTAGAGATATATTGTTTTCCCATAGTCTCTATTAAACATAACAATGCCTTGCTGTATACTTGTATGTACAAGGCTTTTTTATTCCATTCATCCAAATTAAGATATAGAAGAATACTTATTTTTAACCCCATTATAATGTTACCATCAAGCTATGAAATATATCATTATATCCGTAGTGAGAAACATGAAATCGAAAAGTTCAAGTACATCCATTTTGTATAGCTTTAATTAGTTATTTTTGTTATATTTTTTGTATTGTTACCTAATCTTAGTTGCTTTCAATCCCAAAGGAAAATTTTAGTTTGATTTTATGGGTTCTATTATTCTTTGTAGTTTGAAAATAGTGGTCATAATATTGTTTATCTTTCTAATAGTAATATCTGTAATATGTGTAGGTAGAAGAGTTGGTTCAGGAGGATTCTCATGTAGATTGTTATCCAAAGCTGGTGAAGGGTGAATCAAAAGTAGTATGGGAATGGCAAGGTATGTAACATGGCCCAATATCTGGCTTATCATCAAATATTCATTTATTTTAATAGCAAAAAATTATTTCCAAACTTGTAAAATTTGTGAAATTGGGAGCTCTATGGAAACAAGGGTAGTTGTGAATATTTTTTGTGCCTTCAATTCTGTGCAATCAATTTTGGCATGTTGACTCTCATTTTGTGCAGTTGAAGGCTCTTTGAGCTCTTCAAGAAGAATGAGAAGGGGTGAGGATAGCAAGTTGAAGTCCAGCAGAGCCACAGAAAGTTCTGAACACCATCTTCAAGCACTACATGCTGGTGAGTCTCACAAGATTATATTTTTTATTCAAAATTGTGTACTGTTTTCTTGAACATTAATTTCCTGCTTCAGAGCGACAGAGCTCTTCTCATATGCCCATTTTGTTTAGAGATTGTTCAGCAACAATTTAGTGAAATTAATATTTGTTGGACCACTCCTTTCATACAGAGCGTAAGGCGCCGAATTTTGATATGACGATGTTGGAGCAGTGACCATTATCACATGGGCCAAGAAGACTTAGAATGTTTTGTCTTTGAGAGGTGATTCACAAGGAGATTTCTGAGAGGTTGTACAGGAGATTGATGAAGATGTCTGATAAGGTCTGGTTAACTGCTTCTTGTAAGAATACAGAAATTGTATTGCTTTGGTCGGAAAGAAAAGCTTCTCCTTTATTCTCTATTTAGCTCCAGATAGTTATGAAGGGAATGAGAAGAAACTGGCTGTAACCGGTTAGGAATATTTGTAATTGGTTACTTACACTAGACTAAGGTCATGCAATTGGTCATCTGGTAAATTATTAGTTTTTGAAGCTAAGGTCAAAACCTTGGTGTGGTGTTGTAAACACCTATAATAGGAACATCTAAATGTGAGGAATGACTTTCTATATAAGGGTGTGCTTTGAAATGGTTCTCCGATATCATTTGTTTGACTTTTTTTTGGCATTTAATTGTATTGAATGAGTGCAATCGTCTTTTGATGAATGTTGGTATTTTGGTAGGACTACTAGTGAGTTCTTACATTTTGGAGGACATGACTACAAAGAATTCCATTGGACTCGAAAAGGAGGAAAACCAAAACAAATTTAAAAGAAACCAAAGAGAAAGTGGGTTGTGGTTCAGTGATTATGAAAATTGAATCAAGTATGAGAAGCTGAGCTGCATTCCTCTTGCTCTATATTTGAAGTGAATGGGTTCACAATGAACTGGCGGCAATACATAAAAATAAGGGCAAAATTAATCCAATGTGCATCCATGGGTTTTGCGATAACAATAAATTATGTGCAAATTATCCAAATTTTCCACGAAGTACATATAAAATTGACGATTTGAAATACAATGCAATGTCAATTGGACCACATAATGTAGCAAATGCATATTGAACATGCAATTGAGTCTAGTGGCCAATTTAATCTATAATTCAATTCACAATGAAGAGGGGATGAAATCAGTGTAGTTGTTCCATTCGAAGGTATGTCCATGGTTTCAACAATAACAATCAATTATGTGCAAATCAAATGCATAACTGAGAGTTTGAGATACAATCCTTAGAAGCTAATTCCAAGTCTTTAAGGAAATAGCATACGAACTTTTTAAATGTGTAGAGCAATTTGGAAGGCATGACAGAATCTGCACAAAGGATTACCATATGAGCAGGACACTAAACAAGAGAAAGATAGCGAGAAACAACTAAAATACCATATATATATATATATATATATATATATAAAGAAATCTTAAGCAAACTTTGGACGAAAAGGTCGTGAGAAGTTTGTAATCCATATGAGAACTCTTTTAATAAAACATTCAACTTAGTTGTTTCCTTTATTTCCTTCATATATTCTTCCACAATGTGGGTAAGGCCACCAAATGGCCCCTTACCCGCTTTGAGATTAAATTGGCCACCATAGCCAATAGGATGATTTGCTTGGTGGGAACAATAATTAGGCTCATTGTACATATAGGTGGAACCGTATTGACAATATGGGTAAGTGTATTGCCCCCATGCCACTTGATTGGTTTGGCCACCAAAGATATGCTGATCATTCGAACCATTTTGGTTCAAAAGATCATATCCCCTTAATTGTACGCACCATATTGGCCATCAAATTTGCTACTTGAGTCATATGTGTTGTTAGACCCACCTTGATGGGTAAAACTATATTGGCCATTGTGGTTGTGCTCACCATGTTGGCTGATGGATTGGCTACTTGAGCCATAAGAGTCATAGCCATTGTAGTTCATCGGCTGATAGGAATGATTCCATTCCTTTTGGTTGCTCATATAGTGTGTCCCACCGAGCATGCGAAATTATATATCCCTCTTTTCAGCTGAGGTGACCTATGAAACTTTTAGTCATTCTTCAAATTGCGTAAGCGTGCCACCACCAAGTTAAGGCACACCCTAATATGGTATTCTTTGTTAATATTAATTATGATAATTCTCTTTCATGCACCATTAGGAGATAGGCCATAGTGGATTCATTTGTACCTTGATATTGTTGAAGATGTTTTAGGAAGTTTAGTTTTTTTATTCATACACACTGCTATATTTCCCACTCACATTTATTGTTGAGCTTTAGTTTTCCACACACAATATAGTTTATCATTTAGGTAAGTAGGAATTCAATTTCAGCTAATTAGGATAAAGCCAAAAGCCAAAATATAGTACCTACTTTTACCATAATATAATTAAAGACCATCTGTTGAGGCCCAAAAATTCAGGGTTGGGCCCAAATAGATTATCTACCCAATGCGATACTTTATCGAGAAGAAACCCGATTTGGGCATGCAAAAGTTCATCATACATGCTTGCACGAGCCACGACCACGTGCCATGCCAAATAAATATGCAATCCGTCACGCTAAGAATCGAAATAAGCCTATAAAAAGGCACTGACTCTACAAGCTCATGCTAATTATCCTGTCAAGCATCATATCCCTTTTTAAAGGATACGAATGCCAAGCAACATGCAATGCCAAGCAAAAAATCATTATTATTACACCTAGCCACGCTACAAGCTTAAGTGGGCCCAAGCCACACAAATGCCCGGGGCTTGCTTAAGTGGGTTCTGATATGGATGGTAACGAGCTTTCATGAGGCCCATTGATGAGCTGAGAAATGGAAGTTTTGGGCTGCTTGGGAGCCCCAAAACTCCAGCCCATTTCTTGAGCCCAAATATATGGGTAAGCATAAAAGAGAGAAATAGCCCAATACTTTAAGAAAAATTAGCTCATCATTTCAATAAAAATGGTCTATCACTTAGGAAGTTGGCCCATTCCCTTAATACACTGACCCGTCACCTTAGGAAGGCTAAATAGCCCAAGTGGTTTAGAAGATATCCAAAAAATCTCCAGCATACAGTTTGAAATGAAACCACGACAGAAAACCAGGAGATGTTTGTACGCTCAGAAAGCTAGGAGACATGGCCAAAGACAAACCCAACATGAAGCTATGGCAAAACCAAAGGGAATTCGTACGTGTAGGAGGAATACCCATTAGGCAAAAGCTCTATCCATTCTTCTTTCCTCTACGAGCTCTAATAGGGAAACCAAGAAGAAAAGCAGGTGGCGCCTCATCCCCATGGAAAGGTCCAGCCTCACAAAAACCTTGGAACCCCAAAGAGCATGTGACCCATCTACTCTGATTAAAGAAATTTCACCAAAAAGGAGTGAATGGAAAGAAGCAAAGGAAAAGTGGGAATGGAGTATTGATAGAATTAGGGTTCTTGCCTATAAAAGGGAGTTTCTTCTACCCAACAAACATCATCCACAACCAGAGAGCAAGCTTCCTCTCTTACTCCCAAAACCCAGTAATTTTGTGCTCAGCCCATCCTTTTCCCTTAGTTTTCCCTCTTGGCAAGCTGTTCTAACACTTGATGGTCTCTGTCAAGCTACCGGAAAAAGCACTCAAGCCACCATTTCTCTCTTTCCCTCATTGTCAACCAAAGCTTTCTACAAAACCCCTTTTCTCCTACCTTAATACCCCATATTTCCCTTAGAAACACTTAATTTTCTCTTTAGTGCTAAACTCATGACAACTTTGCTCTTATGCCACAAGCCTCTCATGCCAAGCTAAGAATCTACCTGTAAGCAGTTGTTGTTTTTGCTGGTGAAGATAACCAGGATGCTTCCTAAGAGCAACTCCACCCATAAGGGCTAAGTATAAGGCAAGGGCAAGCAAGGGCTGCCACTATTCACATGAATAGTGGCAGCCTTGCTATTTGTGGTTCCACCCATGAAGGCTAAGTCTAGGGCAAGTCTAAGGCAAATACTATTCATTGTACTTTATTTCCTATTTTTTTATACTTTAAACCATTAATTTTGATAATCTTTTGTAATTAAATTTTCGGATAGTATTTTTGGTTGTCACGTGTCCATTATTTTTCAGAAAAGATTTTCGGATGAGAATCTCGATTGCCACGTGTCTTATTCCAGATAAAATTTTCGGATATTCATTAAAAAAATTATAATCTCATATTTCAGATAACATTTTCACCCTCTAAAATTGTGCCACCCATGTCAGATAAGATTTTCAGATATTTTAAAAAAATTATAATCTCATATTTCAGATAAGATTTTCACCCTCTAAAATTGTGCTACGTGTCATCTCTGTCAGATAAGATTTTCAGATATTTTTAAAAAATTATAATCTCAGATTTCAGATAAGATTTTCATCCTCTAAAATTGTGCCACGTGTCATCTCTATCTTCTGAATCCTTCTATAAAACTACACCATCAACTCATACCTCTCACACCATCTCTTATCTATTCCTTCATTTCTTAGATTTTACAAAACACATTCTACTCTCAATGTCAAACTTGAGGAGGGTGTTAGAGAGGCAACAGAAAGAAAGGGAAGAAATCCGGCATAGACGTGCTGAAGAAGATCGGGACGCCGATGAAGAAGAGGAACAAATGCTTGCAGCAGCGGTGTGTATGCTTAATCAATCAAGGCAACACCGTCGTCCTCATGCCCCAAATGTGGACAGACGTAGAGAGTCTCGGGGTAAGAATCTCTTGGAGGATTACTTTATTCCAAATTCGTTATATCCTACTCATAAGTTTCGAGAGAGATATAGAATGCAACCACATTTGTTTCAAAAAATCATGCATGATATTTGTAATTACGACACATACTTCATTCAACAGCATGATGCTGTTGGAGTTTTGGGTCTTATCCCGGAGCAAAAACTTACAGCTGCTTTGCGGATGCTTGCTTATGGGGCATCTGCAGAGCAGGTGGATGAGATTGCAAGGATGGGAAAATCAACTATCCTAGAGTGCTTGGTGAGATTCTGTGATGCAGTGAAAAATTTGTGCACGAGGGAGTACCTTCGCAAACCCACGCCGAGAGACCTGCAAAGGCTGCTACAAAAATCAGAGGCTCGAGGTTTTCCAGGCATGATTGGAAGCATTGATTGCATGCACTGGCAGTGGAAGAATTGTCCTACTGCTTGGCAATGAGAGTACGGGAATCGAAAGGGCCAAAAAAGTATAATTTTGGAGGCCGTAGCTTCATTCGACTATTGGGTTTGGCATGCCTTCTTCGGGGTTGCCGGATCTCAGAATGACCTCAATGTCCTTGGTCAATCCCCGGTGTTCGATGAGGTATTGCGAGGTCATTCCCCCCAGGTCACGTACCAAATCAACAATACTGTATACTCTGGTGCGTACTACCTTGCCGACGAAATTTATCCTAGGTGGACGACATTCGTGAAAACAATTCTGAATCCCCAATCCGAGAAGGAAAGAAGCTTTGCTTCCTTTCAAGAAGGTTACAGGAAAGACGTGGAAAGGTGTTTCGGTATCTTGCAAGCTCGTTGGGCAATTATCAGGGGTGCTGCTCGGATGCTAGACGAGGAGGTGCTACGGAGTATTATGATGACTTGCATCATCCTCCACAACATGATTGTGGAGGACGAGTATGACGACAATGCTCCAGAGGTGTTTGAACCCGATCCCATGAACACGGCGTTGACAAGAATATATGAAAGGCCGATGGGACCAAATGGACTACCAATGGAGCCCGAACCGTTAGTTCGGGATGGTCGATTCAACAACCCCATGATTGATCGTTATGAAGAAATGCAATCTTCATATGTTCACGAGAGACGTCAAGTTGACTTGATCGAGCACTTGTGAGAGATGAAAGGCAATCACAATGGATGAAGTCAAGATTAGTGCTTTGTTTGGAATTATGCTTTATTTTGTGTGTGGTGTTTTTTGGAATTTTGCTTTTATTTATTATTATTATGCTTTTATGTATGGGTTGTTTTGTGTGTTGTTTGCAATAAATTATGGTTTGGTTTTAATTAATCTTTGTTTTGATGCTCAAATATTTTTAATAAATAGTCATATTATTTAGTGCTTTTTTTATTTAATGAAAAGGAAACAATACAACAAATTAAAGGATAATACAACAATACAACAATACAACATATGGCAAAGGTGTTTCAATACAACCTAATGGTTTTCATCATTTAACCAATCCGTATTGCTAGGTCCGTCGTCATGGAAAAGTTTTCTTCTCATCACATCCCTTCGTCTATGCTTCCAATAGGCCTTTGTTTCAAGAGACATATAGCTCATATCCATGGCCATAATTTTCATCTCTCTATCATCCATGTCTTTTTCTTGTGCATGATGCTGTTGAATTGCAAATGTTTCCTCTCCTGCCTTGTCTACTTCATCTATTTTCAAGTCTCTCTCAATTCTTAGTGAGGCGTTCTTAGCTATTTGCTCCAATAATTGTACACATTCATTGCTCGAAGTGCCCCTCTCTTGGCCTTTGCCGCCTTTCTCCCAATAGGTCTCGGTGGACGTGGGAGTGGTGACTCCGTTTCCATTGGGGAGTCCAATGGCGAATCGGTTGATGGTGAATCGTGGAGTGGCGTCTCATTCAACACAACCGGCGGACCGGTGGGAATAATTTTGAATCTCGAACAATCCTTCACAACTTCCCAACATTGAAAATGCACGAAACTTTTTTTGCCTTGCCCTATGGCACCGAACCACATTTGTGCTTGTATGATCTATTAAAAATAAATAATTGGAAGTGCAAGAAAAAAAATTATTATGCAAGAAAATATAAACTATTTTGAAATGCAAGAATAAAATTGATTATGCAAGAAAATATAGACAAATTGAAAATGCAAAAAGAAAAAAAAAGATTATGCAAGAAAAAGAAATAGAATATGCACAAAAAAAAAGTTACATTAAATTGATGAAAATGGCGATTATAAATATTTTACCTCATCGGATAGATTTTGACCGCTTCGAATGTTCTCCCTTGCTTTTGTCAAGGCATTTCTCCATTTTCCTAACTCTTTATTCAAAAGTTTCCATCTACTAGACAACGCCATTTCGGTCCGAATGGAACCCGATCTTTGACAAAATTCTCCATGAATTTTGCTCCACATATGATGGAACTTCATCTCATTGCCCGTGATAGGGTCATGACTAACGTTCACCCAAGACTGACACAACGCAATATCTTCCTGAGTTGACCACGAGCCTCCGGTTTCGACAGAAGATGCCATTTGTTTGTTTGTTTTTTTTTTTTTTTTAATACAAATGGAAAGTGGTAGAAAAATGTGAATGGAGAGTAAAAAATATTGGAAGGAGAAGAGTTTCTATGGAGAATTGGTGTGGGAAGTAAATAATGTGAGTGGAGAGTAAAAAAATATTGGATGGAGAAGAAATTGTATGAAGATTTAGTGTGGAAAGTAAATAAAATTGTTAGGTATTTATAGGGAAAAAATACAGAATTTTTTGGTATTTTTTTAAAAAAAAATTCAGAATTTTTTCGATTTTTTTTGGAATTTTTTTAGCCAAAAAAACGAGGACCGTCGGATTTTTGAAAAAAAAACCCATCGGAGAAGCCTGGTTGCGACACGTGTCAAATGCCCGTTGGAGTCTATCAGCGATGACGTCAGTCAAATTTTTTTACCGTGCGCTGACGTCACCGTAACGTCAGCGCTGACGTCATCGCCCTCGAGCTGAAGCCCAGGCGAGACTTGCCCTTAGGCCTGCCGGGGTTGGTGGGACCTATTGATTGCTCAAGCTCAATCTTGCGCGCTGGAGGGCCTTGGGCTTGCTAGGGCAGCCTTTTGCCCGGTTTGTGTTGAGCGGTGGAGTTGCTCTAAGGCTCAGCTCCCCTTTCGAAGCATTCTTAGGGTCTGATCTTTGAACTCAGACACAAGGGGTAATTTCACTGTTTCTCTCTTCAGTAGCCCAAACCTATTCGTCAGGCTGGAATAAAAAGACCCTTACACCATCAAAATTACTTTGTAAGTTTTAAAATTGGGTCAGGTTTTTTAAGAAGAAGGGTAGCATTGTCTTTTCAGTTTTTATTTTTAAGCTGGCCCAACGAATTTAGTCCTCGTTTTCGGCTTAATCCAAAATAACAATTCTTTTCTAGGTCTAATACCCAATTTTTCTTAAAAGGAAAAGTAATTTAATGAATACTTAACTTAAGGAATTAAGAGGTTTTTTTCTTTTTTTCTTTTTTTTTCGGGTCAATAAGGATTTAAGTATTTACTGGGCATGTTACCCAAACCTCACCCACTATGCATCTTTTGACCCAAAAAACATGGTTCACTTATGTGCATTTCATCCATACATATCTAATTTGATGGGTAGAATGCAAGTAATATTCAATCTTTTTTTTTCTTTTAATTTTACTATTATTATAAAGGATAGATATTTACCAACTATTATGTATAACAAACCTTGAATAGGAAGAGGTTTGTAACTCAAGTGAATAAGAGTATTTATCTTTATACTCCAGGTCTTAGGTGCGATTCACACCTCCCCCAAGTATATGTATTGCTAGTGAAATATAACTCAATTGGTTAACCTCTTTCAGTTGAAGTGTCAGAGTGTCGAATACTTGGACCCGCCTCGTACACGATCAAGACAATCCCCAGACACGATCAAGACACCCTCTGGACACAGTTAACCAAAAACTGGGGTCAAAACATAATTATCAAAACTTGTGTGGACATATTTGAAAATGTTTTAAAAAGTGGGTAAAAATTGTAAGAGGTATTTAGCCATATACCCATTCTTAGCACTAAAACTATAAATAAACCATACACCATTTAGTTTTTATAAACATACCAAAAAAAAAAAAACCCAAAAAATGACAGCTGCACTTATTGAATTTAATTTTGATTATTAAATTACTTTGATGCCCTATTGAGTGTTTTGGGCTTTTTTATGAGGTTTTGGGGTTGGGTTTGTTTTAAAAAATCAATGACAGTTTTATAATTTAAAAGAAGTTAAAAACCTTTTTGTTATGTTGTAAATGAACTTTGGGTGTGTTTTAAAAGTCCATTTCATATAATGTTTTTTTTATAATTTGAACTCCTATATTGGATATAACAGTGAATCTCGTAAACACCTAAACCCTAAACCCATATTACTTGCCTTCAGCCACAGCATCGCATTTGTAAACCCACAGCCTCTGGTTCGTTGTTTTCTTCTTCTCTCCCTCCACATTTTTTTCTTCTCATCTTAATTTCCATTATATTTGCCTCTTGTTGAGTTGCGATTGACAACAATTCTTGCGAACTATAATCCAGGTGAGGCTTTGCACCTTATGATTTTTTTTTCTTATCATATGTATTTGTTGAGCTCAATCACATAATATGAGACTATGTTTCGGTTTTAGAAGGGTCGGTTGAAGAAAGAAGCATTGCATTTTTTTTTTCCGTCAATTTTATTTTTTTAATTTTATTTTTCTTAGCTGATCACTTGACATAACGCGATTGATAACAAGCATCTTGTTGAGTCGTTAATTCACTTTCTTTCATTTTATTATTGATATTTTTGAATTTGGTTTGTTAATGGTGATGTTAATCTGAAATTGCGGGGTGATGAGGGAGTGTGAATTTGGTTTATTAATTTAATTGGGTAGGTGTATTAATCTGAAATTTGGTTCATGATGAATGTGTGAGAAGTTCTCAGATTCACTCACTATGCTAATCAACCTTGGTGGGTGTTAACTTGATTTTGTTTTATTTTTGTAAACAAGCAAATAAGTAAAGATGGTGCAATATAACTTCAAGAAGATGACTGTTGTACCAAATGGGAAGGACTTCATTGACATCATCCTATCTCGCACCCAGAGGCAGACCCCAACTGTATTCCACAAGGATTATGCAATTTCCCGCCTCCGTACCTTCTATATGCGTAAAGTAAAATATACACAGCTGAATTTTCATGAGAAGCTCTCCACCATCATTGATGAGTTTCCTAGTCTGGATGACATCCACCCTTTCTATGGCAACCTTCTTCACGTTCTCTACAACAAAGACCATTACAAGCTTGCTCTTGGCCAAATCAGTACTGCCAGGAACCTTATTGGAAAGATTTCTAAAGATTATGTGAAATTGTTAAAGTATGGTGATTCACTTTACCGATGCAAATGTCTCAAGGTCGCTGCTCTTGGCTGCATGTGCACGGTTATAAATAGGATTGGTCCTAGTTTAGCTTACCTAGAACAAATTAGACAACACATGGCAAGGCTGCCTTCAATTGACCCTAATACCAGGACAATATTGGTTTGCGGCTGTCCGAATGTTGGAAAGAGCTCATTCATTAACAAGATCACTAGGGCTGATATGGATGTCCAGCCCTATGCTTTTACCACCAAGTCACTCTTTGTGGGACATACAGATTATAAATGCTCGAGGTACCAGGTAATTGATACACCAGGGATTTTGGACCGCCCATTTGAAGACCGTAACATTATTGAGATGTGCAGCATCATAGCTTTGGCTCACTTAAGAGCTGCAATATTGTTTTTCTTGGACATCTCGGGGTCTTGTGGGTACAGCATTGCCCAACAGGCAGCTCTTTTCCACTGTATTAAGTCTCTGTTTGTGAACAAACCATTGATTATAGTCTGCAACAAAACTGATTTGCAGCCATTGGAGGGTATATCTGAGGAAGACAAGAAGTTGGTCACTGAGATGAAAGCTGAAGCTATGAAGACAGTGATTGGTCAAGGTGGTGAGGCTTCCAATGATGAGGGGGTACTCTTTACCATGAGCACTCTGACTGAGGAGGGGGTTATTGCTGTAAAGAATGCAGCTTGTGAGAGGTTGTTGAATCAGAGAGTGGAATTGAAGATGAAATCCAAAAAGATAAATGACTGCTTAAATCGTTTTTATGTTGCAATGCCAAATCCATGTGACAATAAGGAAAGACCCCAATGTATACCTCAGGCAGTTTTAGAAGCTAAGGCTAAGCAAGCAGCAGAAAAGGATTTGGAGAATGAGAATGGCGGTGCCGGTGTATACTCTGCCAGTTTGAAGAAGAATTATATCTTAGCTAATGATGAATGGAAAGAGGATCTCATGCCAGAAATTCTTGATGGGCACAACGTATACGACTTTGTTGATCCTGATATTTTGCGTAGGCTTGAGGAGTTGGAACGAGAAGAAGGATTTCGGCAGGAAAAGGCGGGAGATGATGATTTTGAGATGGATGGATTGGAATTGACTCCAGAAGAGCAAAAGACATTGCATCACTTTCAATTCAGCTTGTCTTTGTTTTGAGCACTCACAGGAAACAGTTATATATGCTGATTTTCCTTGTCTCTGACCTGCTTTAGATATGTGTATGCTTTAAGCAAAATTCATGGTTTTTGAGACCAATTGCTTTCTATTTTCTGTGTCTATTTACCTGCATACCCCATCAACTTACGCATCCATGTATCGGATGCGGATGTGTGAGAATAACATTCTCATCACTACCAGATGGAAGTTTTTGGTCCTTTAGGAAATGCTAGTCATATAGATCATTAAAACTAATCTCCTGTTCTTGGGTGTTGATTTCACTTCATACTATTGAAGGTATTAAGGTTGAAGAAATATTTTTGTCATGTGCTCAATGTGTTTTTATGTTTCTGCGAGCAATCAATATACTTTTTCTTCTTGCAGGGACGTAGATTTGTGCTATTTTTAAGACCAGAATCCAGTTATGTCTGTTTTTTCTTTTATTTTTCGTTTTTGTGATCTCCTATCGTCTTCTTGCAAACTAGAGGACTTCCTCATGTTGCAAGTGCAGTTTTGTGATCAATGCCATCAGAACGGAGGTTGCCTTCATTTCCTTTCCTCGAAGCTAATGCTTTTTCTACAGAGAAATGTTCCTTTCTTTCTTTCTTTGGTGGAAATAAAATGAGAGTTGAAAAGTTATTTCATAGAAGTCTCTTTGTTGGCCTATTTCGATGGTCAATATTCATTCGCTTGCCTAAAGCATCCTATTTTTCAGAAGAAGAAAAATGTGAATGCTCCAAGTAGAAGAAGAAAAAGAAAAGAATGCGGCGCCAATGTGTTTCAATATTTTCTATTTTCTATTTCCTATTAGAGCTAACAGAATGTGAAGAAGCTACTTTACAGGGAATGACACTAATGTATTGTGATCATCCTATGGAGAGATGGATGGATCAATAAGCAAAATAGGTGTACAAATTTTGAGTTCATTCCACTTAAGAGTTGAAAGAGAGAGGATCCAGACAATTTGATGTAGACCACGGTAGAAAAACCAATAGCTAGAGACCAGAGACACCTCTAAGTGAAAGGGCCTTACCGTTCTCATCCACCTGGCCAGAGACGGCTACAACACCTTCACAAACCCACATGATCTCACACACCCATAAATGCTAGATCCACCCACAACTAACTCCACCTCCATAGATAAACACATGTATAATATACACCTGGTCTGGTTAAAAACATTGGGCTTAAAAACATTTATTAGAAAAATTAAAAAAATACACAACCCGTCTTGTTTTTTCACTACAAGAATAGGAACTGGACCGATCCGGTTTTGGTAAATCCAATTTTTTTAAGCCCAATTTGGCTCAGTTTTTGGTTTGATTGCCTATCCCTATTCTCAGCTATGTTACACAGACACTCCAATTAATTGAAGTGTCAAAGTGTCGGATCCTTGTACACGGTCAACGATTATACACGGTCAAGTAACTCCCCATATACTATTAGGAAGACACTCTCCAGACACAGTCAACTTAAAGTGAAGACACCGCAGGGACATTTTACAATTTAGAAACAAAAACTGGGGTCAAATCATAATTATTAAAACTGGTGTGGACAGACTGGAAAATGTTTTAAAAAGTGAGGTTAAAATTGTAAACATCAACCCTAAACCCTTATCACTTACCTTCACCCGCAGTATCGCATTCGTAAATCCACACCCACAGCCTCTGGTTCGTGGTTTTCTTCTTCTCTCCCTCCACATTCTTTTCTTCTCATCTTAAGTTCCATTATATTTGCCTCTTGGTAAGGCTTTGTAGCTTTTGATTTTTTTCTTATCATATGTTTTTGTTGAACTCAATCATGCAATACGAGAAGAAAGAAGCATTGCATTTTCTTATGCCGTCAATTTATTTATTTTATTTTTAATTTTGTTAGCCGTCAATTAATAGCAATTTTGAGTCGTTAATTCACTTTCTTTCATTTTATTATGCCTGTTTATACCTGGAATAAACGACATATGACCTCCGAACATGTGGACAGGGTTGGTATTGATCACAGATGACCTTCGACATGGTGCCTACCGATCGGTTCCTTTTTGATCATTACTCTACCGGACACATGTCATACTCACAATCCGCTTCTACAGTCCCACATCAGAAATATGAGCATAGTGCACTCCTCCCAAGGCCTATATAAGAAGACCCCTATCCTCAAAAGGGGGGGATCAGAACTAACGGTACGCTACCGATTGATCTGTCAGTTAACATTACTAAAACCGTACTTACTAAAGCATCGGAGAGCCTTCGGCCGGTACCACACCGGTACCCCAAGGTCTTACCGAACGTGTCCTTTTGCAGGTACTTACCCTTCTGAAGTTAGACACCTGCCGAAGGCATAATATCACTAAGTTGGCGAAACACGTGCCAAACCACTTTTTCGCATCAACAATGCCTACTACTATTGAATGTGTGAGAAGTTCTCAGTTTCTCTCACTATGGCAATCAACCTTGGTGGGTGATTTTGTTTTATTTTTGTAAACAGGCGAATAAATAAAGATGGTGAAATATAACTTCAAGAAGATGACTGTTGTACCAAATGGGAAGGACTTCATTGACATAATCCTATCTCGCACCCCGAGGCAGACCCCAACTCTATATTCCACAAGGGTTATGCAATTTCCCGTCTCCGTTCTTTCTATATGCGTAAAGTAAAATATACCCAACATAATTTTCATGAGAAGCTCTCCACAATCATTGATGAGTTTCCTAGGCTGGATGACATTCACCCTTTATATGGCAACCTTCATGTTCTCGACAACAAAGATCATTACAAGCTTGCACTTGGCCAAATCATTACTGCAAGGAACCTTATTGGAAAGATTTCTAAAGATTATGTGAAATTGTTAAAGTATAGTGATTCACTTTACCGATGCAAATGTCTCAAGGTCGCTGCTCTTGGCCGCATGTGCATGGTTATAAAGAGGATTGGTCCTAGTTTAGCTTACCTAGAACAACTTAGGCAACACATGGTGAGGCTACCTTCAATTGACCCTAATACCAGGACAATATTGATTTGTGGCTATCCGAACGTTGAAAAGAGCTCATTCATTAACAAGATCACTAGGGCTGATGTGGATGTCCAGCCCTATGCTTGTACCACCAAGTCACTCTTTGTGGGACATACATATTATAAATACTTGAGGTACCAGGTAATTGATACACCAGGGATTTTGGACCGCCCATTTGAAGATTGATACATTATTGAGATGTGCAGCATTACAGCTTTGGCTCACTTAAGAGCTGCGGTATTGTTTTTCTTGGACATCTCGGGGTCTTGTGGGTACAGCATTGCCCAACAGGCAGCTCTTTTTCACAGTATTAAGTCTCTGTTTATGAACAAACCATTGATTATAGTCTGCAACAAAACTGATTTGCAAGCATTGGAGGATATATCTGAGGAAGACAAGAAGTTAGTCATGAAAGCTGAAGCTATGAAGACAGTGATTGGTCAAGGTGGTGAGGCTACCAATGATGAGGGGATACTCTTGACCATGAGCACTCTGACCGGGGAGGGGGTTATTGCTGTAAAGAATGCAACTTGTGAGAGGTTGTTGAATCAGAGAGTGGAATTCAAGATGAAATCCAAAAAGATAAATGATTGCTTAAATCGTTTTTATGTTGCAATGCCAAATCCATGTGACAATAAGGAAAGAGCCCAATGTATACCTCAGGCAGTTTTAGAAGCTAAGGCTAAGCAAGCAGCAGAAAAGGATTTGGAGAATGAGAATGGCGGTGCCGGTGTATACTCTGCTAGTTTGAAGAAGAATTATATCTTAGCTAATGATGAATGTAAAGAGGATCTCATGCCAGAAATTCTGGATGGGCACAACGTATACGGTATTGTTTTTCAGTAGATTAGGTCTACTACTTGTATTTAGTTCTTTCTACTTATAGAATCCAACCTGCTGGTAGGTATTGACTACATGTTATATGCATTTGTCTGGTGGCTGATGCTTTTGTGTGGTTATTATCATTTTTGGGTTGAGAAATTGACTCTCTTGTGCATTAAAAATAAAATACCATGAATATAAATTAGATGTTTTAAATCATGCCATGTTCTGTGAAGATTAGTTTTTGAATTGATTGCTGCTATTTTTACTTCGTGTCATATTTTTCCACTCATCTTATCTTCAAAATTTTAAAGACAAATTTATACCTTCGTAAAATGACTTCTAAGGACTTAGGGTATTTTAGGAATAATGGTGTTTACTTGTATGAGCGCGTGTAAATAAGAAATTTTTTTCTACATTTAAAATGAAATAAAAATTATGCTTAATTCAATGGGTCTTTTTTAAGTTTTTGATAAGGACTGTTGATATTATACTCAAATCAAATTTAATAGACTCAGGAGAATACATGAGGGAATAGATTCACTCCGGGAATAGATTCAAATTTAATCCTCTCAACACATTCAAATAATAAACTCTTCACAAGTTAGTGATTATCAAGTTGTTCTTTTACTATCTTTTAAGAAATAAAAAGCCTCGCTGATTGATACTTCCTACAAAGTGAAGAACACTTGCAAGGCAGCTTCGAATGTAGAAACATACATTGCTTGAATTAATATTTAAAGGGTATTTTAAGAATAGGATTGTATTTTTTTTCAAATTTACATGGTGGGTGGGGAATTAAGGCAAGGGTGGAAATAGCAGTACTCTTTGAGTTATGATATAGTTTCCACTTTCAATGTATGTCTATGTTGCACGGATACATTCAAAAAGTAGGTATGCGAGTATCCGGTGAGTATCAAATACGATACATATACGATACGTTGAGTTACGTATCAGATATGCCTATTGAAGTATTGATAACTTTTACGACATGTCGACCAGCTGACACAACAACGATATAACAGGATACACATATACAGTTCGGGACGCAGTGGGTCATTTAAAAAATATCTAAGAATTTTTATGGTTGTTTGAAAATGTTGTAAAACGTGGGGTAAATATATTAATTTAAAACTTCAACCTGTAAACCCATCCCTCTTCTTCTCTAGAGGGCTAGAGGCTTTTCAATTTTGATTTTTGCGATAGATGAAAGAACAAGAATTCAACCTAACCTTTTTCTCAACAACATCTGCTCCAAGGAACATCACGCGCATCACCAGGTCCAGCTCCATCGTCGCTTCTTCTTCTATATTGCTCAACGAGGTATTTTTATTTTTTATTTTAAATAAAATTTATATGACTTTAATATTGTGTGGGTTGTTTATGTTGTACGAACCCTCTAAATAATTGAAGTGGTGAAGTGTCAGATAGTTTGATAAGTGGACACGCTTTGGACACACCTCAGACACGATCAACGACTTTGACACGGTCAAGTCAAGACACTCCCCAAACACGGTCAACTCCGAGTTAAGACACGGCAGGGATGATTTTACAATTTTAAATATAACAAACGGGTCAAAACATAATTGCTGAAACTTTTGTGGACATATTTGGAAATGATTTAACAATTGGCGTTAAAATTGTAAACAATAACCCTAAACCCTAAACCCTTATCACTCACATTCAGCCGTAGCAGCATCGCATTTGTAAATCCACAGCCTCTGGTTCGTGGTTTTCTTCTTCTCTCCCTTCACATTCTTTTCTTCTCATCTTAATTTTCATTATATTTGCCTCTTGTTGTGTTGCGATTGACAACAATTCTTGCGAACTGTGATCCAGGTGAGGCTTTGCACATTTTTTTTCCTCTGTTTTCTTATCATATGTATTTGTTGAACTCCATCATGTAATATGAGATTAGATCTCGGTTTTAGAAGATTCGGTTGAAGAGAGAAGCATTGGATTTTGTTTTGCTTAATTTTTTAAAGTTTTTATTCTTAGCTGATCACTTGACATAGGGCGATTAATAGCAATCTTGGTCGTGAGAAGCATCTTGTTCAGTGGTTAATTCACTTTCTTTCATTTTATTATGCCTACTGCTTTTGATATATGTGAATTTGGTTGATTAATAATAATATTAATATGAGATTGCGGGTGGGATGAATTTTTCTGAATTTGGTTTATTAATTTAATTGGGTAGGTGTATTAATCTAAAATTTGGTTCATGATAAATATGTGAGAAGTTCTCAGATTCTCACTATGGTAATCAACCTTGGTGTTAACTTGATTTTGTTTTATTTTTGTAAGCAGGCGAATAAGTAAAGATGGTGCAATATAACTTCAAGAAGATGACTGTTGTACCAAATGGGAAGGACTTCATTGACATCATCCTATCTCGCACCCAGAGGCAGACCCCAACTGTAGTCCACAAGGGTTGTGCAATTTCCCTCCTCCGTTCTTTCTATATGCGTAAAGTAAAATATACCCAACAGAATTTTCATGAGAAGCTCTCCACAATCATTGATGAGTTTCCTAGGCTGGATGACATCCACCCTTTCTATGGCGACCTCCTTCATGTTCTCTACAACAAAGACCATTACAAGCTTGCTCTTGGCCAAATCAATACTGCAAGGAACCTTATTGGAAAGATTTCTAAAGATTATGTGAAATTGTTAAAGTATGGTGATTCACTTTACCGATGCAAATGTCTCAAGGTCGCTGCTCTAGGCCGCATGTGCACAGTTATAAAGAGGATTGGTCCAAGTTTAGCTTACCTAGAACAAATTAGGCAACACATGGCAAGGCTACCGTCAATTGACCCAAATACCAGGACAATATTGATTTGTGGCTACCCGAATGTTGGAAAGAGCTCATTCATTAACAAGATCACTAGGGCTGATGTGGATGTCCAGCCCTATGCTTTTACCACGAAGTCACTCTTTGTGGGACATACGGATTATAAATACTTGAGGTATCAGGTAATTGATACACCAGGGATTTTGGACCGCCCATTTGAAGACCGTAACATTATTGAGATGTGCAGCATCACAGCTTTGGCTCACTTAAGAGCTGCGGTGCTGTTTTTCTTGGACATCTCGGGGTCTTGTGGGTACAGCATTGCCCAACAGGCAGCTCTTTTTCACAGTATTAAGTCTCTGTTTATGAACAAACCATTGATTATTGTCTGCAACAAGACTGATTTGCAGCCATTGGACGGTATAGCTGAGGAAGACAAGAAGTTGGTCACGGAGATGAAAGCTGAAGCTATGAAGACAGTGATTGGTCAAGGTGGTGAGGCTACCAATGATGAGGAGGTACTCTTGACCATGAGCACTCTGACCGAGGAGGGGGTTATTACTGTAAAAAATTCAGCTTGTGAGAGATTGTTGAATCAGAGAGTGGAATTGAAGATGAAATCCAAAAAGATAAATGTCTGCTTAAATCGTTTTCATGTTGCAATGCCAAAGCCACGTGACAACAAGGAAAGACCCCCATGTATACCTCCTAAGCAAGCAGCAGAGAAGGAAAAAAGAAACACAGAAAAGGATTTGGAGAATGACAATGGCGGTGCAGGTGTATACTCTGCCAGTTTGAAGAAAAACTATATCTTAGCTAATCATGAATGGAAAGAGGATGTCATGCCAGAAATTCTTGATGGGCACAACATATACGACTTTGTTGATCCTGATATTTTGCATAGGCTTGCGGAGTTGGAACGAGAAGAAGGATACCGGCAGGCAGATGAGGGTGATGATAATTTTGAGACGGAGGGATTGGAATTGACTCCAGAAGAGCAAAAGACATTGTCTGAGATAAGGAAAAAGAAAAGCTTGCTCATTCAACAACATAGAATCAAGAAAAGTACAGCAGAGAGTCGACCAACTGTACCAAGGAAATTTGACAAGGACAGGGAGTTCACAACAAAGAGAATGGGGAGGCAGCTATCAAAGTTGGGACTTGATCCTACTAAGGCAATTAACAGAGCTCGAAGCAGATCTGTCTCAACTAGGGGCCGGAAGAGGGAGAGATCACTTGACAGGGATGATACTGATGGTGGTGATGCTATGGATGTAGATACACCCAACAAGAAGCAACGCATGTTATCTAGATCCCGTTCGAGGTCAAGATCAAGGCCTACAACTGAAGTTGTCCCTGGAGAGGGATTCAAGGACTCTGCTCAAAAGGCTAAGGCACTACAAAAGGCCAATAAATCTAATAAGATGAGAAACAAGAATGCTCGTCGTGGAGAGGCAGATAGGGTCATTCCCACTTTAAAACCAAAGCACTTGTTCTCTGGAAAACGATCAATTGGAAAAACTCAAAGGCGTTAAAATATTTGAGGTACTCAGACACATTGCATCACTTTTCAATTCAGCTTGTCTTTGTTTTGAGCACTCATGGGAAACAGTTATATATATGCTGATTTTCCTTTTTCTCTGACCAGCTTTAGGTATGCGTATGCTTTATGCAAATTACATGATTTATGGGACCAGTTGCATTCTATTTTTTGTGTCTATTACATGCATACCTCATCAACCTATGCTTCCGTGTATCAGATGCGTACATGTGAGAATAACATTCTCGTAGCTACCAGATGGAAGTTTTTGGTCCGTTAGGAAATGCTAGTGTCATATTGATCATTAAAATTAATCTCCTGTTCTGTGGTGTTGATTTGATTTCATACTATTGAAGGTATTAAGACTGAAGTAGTATATTTGTCATGTGCTCAATGTTTTTTATGTTTCTGCAAGCAATCAGTATACTTTTTCTTCTTGCAGGGAGGTAGACTTGTGCTTTGTTGTATGCACCATGGACTGTACTTGCTGCTGAAAAAGAACTTAGTTCTTTCATCTCTGGTTTGGCAGGATATTGCAGCACGCGGGATCATGCAACCAGAGTCTTCACAGTTTACTTATTTTTCAGTTATGTTTTTATTTAGGAAATTTTGGATCCGAGGCATGTCTCAGTTACAATATTTTGAGTGGAGTTTAATTTACAGACAAATTTTTGTCTTTACCCTTTGCTTTTGTAATGTTGTCGTTTGACAATATGTGAAACTTGGCCAAGTTAAATTACTATTTTGTTTGTTTTATTGAATTTCAAGTATAGTTTAAGATACTCAATATTCATTCTCTTTCCCTAAAGCATCTTAATTTTCAGATTGTGAATCAATACTCTTACAAACTTATAGAGGATGGGTCAGCATAGGACCTCGTCACATGATAGATGATCTAAAAACATGTGAATGCTCCAAGTAGAAAAAGAAAAAGAAAAGAATGCCAATGTGTTACGATATCTTCCATTTCCTATTAGAGCTAAAAATAGGAGCAGCAGCTACTTTACAGGTATGGCAATAATGTATTGAGATCATCCTATGGAGAGACGGATGGATCAACCTCTATGACTACATCCAGGCAGTTTCTTCAGCCTCATCCATCTCATTTCGTCACGAACCTTATTAGCATCATCCCATCTATCGTGATTAGCATACATATTCGACAATAGAGCATAAGTTCCAGTGCTAAATCCTCTACTCTTGAGGAGACCATCCCTGATCCTCTCAAACAGCTTATCATTCCCATGAATCCTGCAAGCATTAAGCAGCGCTCCCCAAACAGAGCCATCTGCTTTTGTTGGCATTTCTTTAATGAAACCCTCTGCTTCTTCGAAGAACCCTGCTCGGCCATACATATCAACCCAACAGGCATAATGCTGCGTTTTAGGAACAATCCCGTAAACATCTTTCATAGCATTAAAGAATATCAACCCTTGATCAACTAGGCCTGTGTGACTGCTCGCTGATAACAAGCCAAGGAAGGTTACGTCATCAGGAGGAACCCCATGGACTAGCATAAGCGAAAAGAGCTGTTGCTCCACGAAATGATATCCTTACAATCCAGGCCTTTAAACACCGAAATTGCCATACGTACTTCACCACACTTGTCATACATGTTGAGTAAGGCATTTCCCACATTGCCATTCACCATGAGATCCGCCACGTACTTACATAGGGATGAATCCACTGGCCTAAACTCAGTGCCCCAATCGAAGAACACGCTGACGATATGTTGACAATGGTAGCCTCATTAGGCTCAGCTTCCCCTCCCTGTACCATTTGTTGGAAAAGCCTCGCTGCCTCTTCACAAAAGCCTCTTTGTGCATAACCACCCACCATGCTAGTTCAAGAATACACAGTCCCTCTTAGGCATATTTACAAACAGGTACCTGGCACTCACCAAAGACCCACATCTCAAATAGAAATCCAATCCTGCATTGTCCAAAATAATATTCCTTCCACGTAAATTCCTCAGGCAATAGCCATGAACAACTTTACCAAACTTGAAAGCTCCTAAACTAAAACAAGCAGACATAACAATGACAAGAGTAGAATAATTACGCTCTACATCCATGGACATAAACTTAAGAATTGCTTCCTCTACAAAGCCACACTTAGCAGGACCCGAAATCATCCAAGTCCAGGAAACAACATCTTGACCATATTTATGTTCCATGTAAGTTAAGAAAAGAGTTGGAATAACTTTATATTTTATTTTATATTATACAAGTAAGAATAAAAAGTTGAGATACGTGAGCATACAAAACACACGCGCAACGCGCAAGGATTAAATTGTCCAAAATCTAGATCTAGATAAAGGGCTTAAAAAGAAAACAAAAAGTTATTGGATATTTAAGTAAATAAGGTGCTAATTCACTGAAAAGATAAAACAAAAGATGATAGTGGCTTCCTGTCTAAATTTATGGCTAAATAAAAGAGCCCAGGTGAGGAAAGGAATAACCAACATGGTATAGTCTAACGAAAAAAGACATTAACTTATAGGTGAGTGGTCTCAGATTCGAATCCTTTTGATACTTTGACAATATGTGTGAGAAAATTTAAGACAAAATAAAAGGAGAAAAGGACAATAATAATAATAAATAATGGCAAAAATGAACAGATGACAAAGACCAGTAGCCTAGCCACCTAATCCTCCTCCCTCCTTTAGACATCACAGATTAACAGGCGCTCCTCCCACCTAACCTCGTCTCCAACAATGCTATGTGTGGACTAAACTACCCTTCCATCTATCCATCTCTGGACCAGAACAGATGAACAAAGGATGACAGGCCACCACCAACCAAAGACCAAACTGTATGTCATATGATATTCATCATCTCCAATGCAATAAGTCTTCCCACCCACTCTCATCCAGGAAAAGCCAAACAAACAACAGCCAACAATGAACGGGAATTGAATTGCGTTGGTTCTATCATCTATACAACAGAGGAAACCACCAAAGGCCAGAGAAGGAAACTAAGAGCATAGATATATACCACAATTATAACAACATAAACACTGATATATATATATTTATATTGATATAGATATGGCTTCCCGGTCCCAATCCAAGCCATCATCAGCACCACCACCACCATCACCGCGGTCAAAGACGGAGGCTTTGGATGTTCCCCTTCATGAAATTGGGTTCGAGATTGAAGAGGTAACCCCAAAAAAGGTCTCCGGTCACCTCCATGTCACCCAAAAGTGCTGTCAGGTCATCATCTTCTTTCTTTCTTTCTATCTTTGTTTGTTTGTTCATATGATAAATCTTTTTCCTGCTGAAAGTGTAAAAGAAGATGTTAATGAAATAAGTAATATGACTAACTGTTCTTTGCTGCTGAGACCAGCCTTTCAAGGTGTTGCATGGAGGGGTATCAGCTCTCATAGCTGAGTCTCTGGCTAGCATAGGAGCCCACCTGGCCTCTGGTTTTCAAAGGGTGGCTGGGATTCACCTCAGCATCAACCATTTGAAGCGTGCTGAGCTTGGTGACCGTATCTTCGCTGAAGCCACGCCTGTCAATCTTGGCAAAACCATTCAGGTTCCTCTGCTCTTCACCGTCGCATTCCTATCCTCCTTGTCTTCTTAATTATAATCCATCTCCCAGGCTTCTAGTCCTCTCCAGTCTTCATGATGAGGACATCTTTGTCAACCATTCGGGTTTACAAACGAAAGAGATGGAAGAGGGAATTATTAATTAGTTTCCTAATTTATTTGTTAGTTCGTAGGTTCTCTAAGTTTTCTAGATTCATGATTTTTAGTTTTTTTAGATTTGAGTAGGATTTCTAAGTTTGCTATTTTATTTGGATTAGGATTTCTTTCCTAAAATAAGTTTACTATGATAAATACCCCTTCTGTAATTCATTATGGGAGTTGAGATTTGAATATTGAGTAAAGTTTATTTTCCAGTGAAGACTACTTGGTGTGGAGCCAAATTCTTGGAGAGATTCCAGACCTATCCCTTTTGTTCTATTTTCTGTTTTTCACTGTTTTTGCTTCCGCTAAACTACCTAAATTCTCAATTCACCCATATCCTACATCACTTCATCATCAAGTATCACTTCCAATTAACAGTAATTACAACTGCTAATACAACAATAGTTGTAGTGTAGGTGTCCAAGAAACAAATGACATTTAGAAATTGTATACGGTTTTACCTTCTCTACAACATTATCCATATAGGGTCAAAATTTTCCATCTCATTCTTTCCATCACTCCATTTACAGACAATTTCCTACTGGAAATATAATAATCATGTTGGCAGCATCCAGACTATCCCGCCACCATTTCATACTGGGGAAATGTGAATGCCAATGCCCTCCACATTGGTTTTTTATATTTTAATCTTTCATCTATTTATCATTTCATTTACTTAATATATTCAATAAACAGATTATATCATTCAAAGTTGTTTTGATTTGCCAATTTTGGGCAGGTTTGGGAGGTGAGACTGTGGAAGATTAATCCTTCAAACTCAGACATCAAATCCATAGTATCATCATCCAGAGTTACTCTTTTATGCAACATGCCTGTGCCAGAGCATGCAAAAGATGCCGGTGATGCTGTAAAGAAGTATGCCAAATTATAAGTTTTGTTGTACCCTATTCATGTTCAACTCTTTTTGTTATTGAACCAATGGAGAAATTAAAGACACTTTGATTTTAGCATTATAACTAGCAATGGTGCCTGTGCAATGCTGCGAGTTTTGAAATTGTAAAGAAATTTGTATAAAATCCTGAAAATATGCAAGGAAGATAATACCATTTATAAAACCATGGAGATCTAAATAGTAGAATCATGCTTAGTTTAGCAAGCTTAAATTACAAAAAATAAACTAACATGTTTTATGTGCTGCTTGTTATTTAAAAATATTGGGCATATTTTAATAAATTAAGCAGCTATAAAACATCAAAATATGAGCAGTTTTCAGATGTTCATTGTTCAAAAGAGTTTGAACAGGTGTTTATATATATGGTATTGGGTGGTGGAAAGGGATTCCTCTACTTTGATGTCTATTGGAAGGGGATCTAAGTCTTATTGGCTCTGCTGTGCAGGTGACTTAAATTCTTTCTCCTTCTCTGCAGAGGTTTTGACTCTGTTGGCATAAATTTAGAATCCGGAATCTAATTCTCTTCAATCCAACACCTCCTCAATTCAATTCCTCCTAACAGATTAGTAAACATTAGTGTTACTTTTAGAAAATTTAGTATATTTAGTGAAAATTAGCTCACTTCATTCCAACCCTTGCATCTACTTAAACCGAAAAAGAAACATTTATACCTCACCCGTACGAAAGTTTTTGGTTCCACCCTGACTACAAGTCGCATGGTAATTTATATAGATACCTCTTTTATGTAGTTTCATTTTGGGATTTGAATTGTCCTCGGAAGGGCTACAGCTCATTGCATGCTCCAGAGAGTAGCGCATAATTGCTCTGTCGGCGGATAACTCAAATTCAACCAAGTGAGTTTCCAAAGCAGAGTTGAAGACCAAAGTCATCAAATTTCTACATTGCCTCCACCGCCTCTCTCTCTTCCTATATACCTCTATCTGCTCTACATAAATTCTCTCCCACTCACTCACTCATTCACTGTGATTTCAAACACTCTCTCTCTCTCTCTCTCTCTCTCTCTCTCTGCTTCGCAGATTCTCTCACTAGTCACTAGCACTGTGGGGGGAGTGGAGGGAGAGAGAACTTCAAATACCATATACCCACTGGAGGGCTTATCTCTCTAAAGCTTTCACACCATTCTCTCCCATTTTCAGGTTAGCTATTTGATCCCGGTTTTCACCTCTTACTATTTTCTCTTTATGCATTGTTCTTCTTTGCTTCATTTTAATGTCATTTTTTTGGTTTTTTGTTTTCTTCCCACTGTATAATAGCACAAGATCTGTGCTTGCACTTGCTTTTCCTTTTATGGGCTGTGTGAAAAAAGATTGTGATCTTGTTTTTGTTTTTGGCTTAAAAGGTTTAAGATTTAGTTATAAATTTCATTGTTTGTACATCTTGGCTTCAGATCAAGGGATTGAACATTTTAGGATCCAAGCGGGCAGCTTGATTTAAGGCAATGGATGATTGATAACTTTCTAAGTTGCATCCAACTGAGAAAAAAAATGAAAAGAGCTACAGATTAGTAAAAATGTAACGTTTGCCTACGGGTGATGTTAATCCTTAATTTAATCCAATCCCATATTTTGGAATAGCAATGACAATGGATATATCAGAAAGTCTCTAAGTTTAATTTAATCCACTCCTTCATTAGTTCATTTAATCCTCTGTGATTGCAAACTCACTCTCTCTTCAACAAATCTAGTTGCTGCTTATTTCTTAAAGTCCTTAACCATAAATGTATGCGTAGTTCATAGCCTCTAGAAACTTACCGTATCCAGAATCCGTCATGTTTCTCATGTCTCAATCTTGAAACGGTGATGCCATCTGGATTTATTTTATTACCTTCCTCGAAATTTTGTGTCAATTAGTTACTTCTCGGTACTGATCTGATGATCCCTCTGTTTGGATGAAGGAATTGAAAATGACATAGAATTATAAAATGACGGACTTTAGATTTCTATAATTTTAATTTCTGGCAATTGAAGATTTCAGTGTTTGGATTTATGTATGTCGAATTTTGTGAATGACAGAATTTTGTAAATGACACTATGGAAATTGTGAAGTGACACCTATTTTGGTGGAAATTAAACTTGGGAATTTGATGCCCCAATTTCGACATTTTTTTCCGCACGTCATTTAATAAATTCCGCACTTAAGTTGCCAAACAGGGAATTGTCAATTTCTCCTCTTAAATTCCCGACTTTTAGCTAAATTCTAAGTTATTTTCCCTCATCCAAATGGAGGGCGAATTTGTATTTTCAACATTGGTTGAAAGTAGAATGAGTGCAAAATCCTCTGTAGGTAGGTTATTTACCAAAAGTCGAGCTGATTAAAAATCTGATGTATATCAGACTGCAAATTTGGCTAGGAGAAATTAACCACACTTTGGAACAATTAATCAAGTTATTGAGATATGTTATTTATTTATAACAGACTGCAACGTGCTAATGATTTTTTTTTTCTTTAAGCATACTTATTCTATCGGTTCTCAACTATTGACCATTTACTTCAAATAATCGACTCTAAGTTTTCTATTATTCGTGCAGAGTTGAGGGAGTTAATTGCAACAATATCATGAAATCTAAGCATAATTCTTCCGGAAACAGAACAAGAAGCACGATATCCATATTCGTTGTTATTGCTCTGTGTTGTTTCTTCTACCTTCTTGGAGCATGGCAAAAGAGTGGTTTTGGAAAAGGAGATAGCATAGCATTTCCAGTAACCAAGCAGACAGATTGCAGCAATGTCTTTACTAATTTGATCTTTGAAACACTTCACAATATTGAGGAGATAGTTGAACCCTCTGATATACAGGGAAAGGCATTGTCCACCAGAAGAGGAAAAATTGCATTGTCTTATTCCAGAAAGGAAAGGATATATGACTCTTTTCCCCTGGCCTAAAGGCCGTGACTATGTCCACTATGCCAACGTCCCTTATAAAAGCCTGACAGTTGAGAAAGCTGTTCAGAACTGGGTGCAGTTTCAGGGAAATGTTTTCAAATTTCCAGGTGGAGGAACAATGTTCCCCCAAGGCACTGGTGCAAATATTGACGAACTTGCATCAGTTATTCCGATTTCAGATGGCTCTGTCAGGACAGCATTGGATACTGGTTGTGGTGTATGTTGGTTTTCTTAACTACGCTTGTGCTTTTATTTTTGCATTTGCATGTGTACATTCATTGCTTCACATTGCCATTCTGTCATCTGCATTTAATTTGAGCGACTTAACTTCCTTTAGTCAATCCAAGACTATGAGTACAACAATGGCTTTTCAGTCTCCAGAGAATGTTAGGTAGATTTGCTTGTGCGTATAGTGAATGCAAATGCACATTCAATGATACTGTGTTATATATATGTAGCTAAATCATGTATGTATGTGAGCAGTGAGCTATCCTAGGATACATGTTCACACACAGTTCTTTTGTTCATATGTGGTTCTTTACTAATGAGACCAACCATGATACAGGTTGCAAGTTGGGGTGCATACTTGCTAAAGAGAAATGTATTAGCCATGTCCTTTACACCACGGGATAATCATGAAGCACAATTACAGTTTGCATTGGAGCGAGGTGTACCTGCCGTTATCGGTGTGCTTGGATCAATTCGTCTCCCATACCCATCTAGGGCCTTTGATATCGCGGTGTTTAATTCCATGGACTGCAAATGGTAAGATCTTGATGTAACCAGCATGGAGCAATCACATTTGATTTCCTTAGTTTCTGTATTATATATATATATATATATATATATATATATATATAATTAGAGTTGAATTAGTGAACTCTTAAGTTGAATACAGATAGTAGAAAAACATATCTATATCTATTTCCATACTCAGATCATATGGTCAAATTAATTGTCACAATCTTGCCTCGACTCTCAAGGTTGACCACTGAAATAAGCTTAGAGTCGTTTGGTAAACATTTATACTTGATTTCCATTGGTATAAGTGATTACTGATTTGCACACTTTCATTTTGAAGACTATTTTTCTATGTAACTTCATGTTTTCTATGAGATTTTATGCCAAAAAGTGTAAATAAGTCTTACAAGGGTGATAAATTGTCTGCAAGTCTTACATATCCGGCAATTAATTTAGTTACCGACCGTGCTAGAATTTTATTTTCCCAAGTTTTCTTTTGGTTGATATTGACTTCCTCAATCCATCCTCATCTGTTGACTTCGATATAAAAGAGGGCTTCTGATTGTAGTTCCATCTTTTAACTTTGTTTTCTATGTTTCGACATTCAAGAATAGCTTATTTACTGAATATCTCTTTAAGTGCTGGAAGTTAAATGATTCACATATTGAACGGCTGTGTGTAGATGGGATGTACCTAAAAGAAGTTGATTGGGTGCTTAGACCTGGTGGATGTTGGATCTTGTCTGGACCTCCAATTAATTGGAAGACATGCTACAAAACGTGGAAGTAGTCTAAGGAGGATGTCCAGACAGAGCAAAGACAGATTGAAGCACTAGCTGAAAGTCTTTGCTGGGAGAAAAAGTATGAGAAAGGAGATATGGCTATTTGGAAGAAAAAAGTTAATACAAAATCCTGCAAAAGCAAGTCTGTCAATGTATGCCAGGCAGAGGATGCTGATGATGTCTGGTGAGTTCCAGGAACTGTGCTGAGGAGCCTTGTTTATTGTTCTTAAATATTCACTAATCATGTTTAAAGATAATCTCATGGTTCTGGATAAAGTCTCCCTGCCTCTAACTTGAGGTTTGGTAGATTTTTCGGGAAGTGAGACATACTCAGTTAGGGGAAAGAGGCGCAGGACTTTGCAGCAGGTGACAGGTCACAGGATAATGCAAGGAAACCCTTTTTGAATACCTCAAATTATATAATATGAAGTAGCTGTTGCTGGATTTCCCTGCCAATATTTCTCAAGACAAGAAGTAATCAAAGAGAAAAAATGTAGTGAATTGGTTACTGACTATGGTTTCAACCAGCAAATCAGTCCACTTATCTAGGAAATTGTTAAACATAACATAGGTTTTACAGACAGACATGGTAGTCGAATTGGCATGTTGCACATATTCCACATTCCCACCCCTCTGTAAACGTGATGTGCTGGTTGCATGCCTCCAGTTTGTGAAAAGTTTTCAGTTAATATCTTTGTACCTCTTGCATCACTCGTTACTTCATATTTGTAGACTGGAATTTTCTTGTGCCCTGTCCTTCTGTAGTTATTATGTTGTTCTAGACAATAATTCTGTTTTATTTGGGAACACTAGGTAATAAAGCCCCTACCTCCCATTGTGTTCTTGCACACACTTTGATTAGAAGAAAATGTTGTGCTTATGAATTTTATGTTAGTCAATGCTATGGAGTCTTAGAAGATATAAATCTCTGGACAGTAGAAGTTGGACAGGTTTTCATTGTTTGAGTTGGTCCCCTAGTTCAGAATTACCTAAAATGCATTGATATAAGCAGAATGATTGTATAACTTTAGATTCCATTTATTAGAACTTTCTCTTTTCTACTTTGCTTTTATGTTATTTTTCCTCCTTTGTCATCCTATGATTCTAGTAATTGCAAAGATTGGCTTCATTTCCTACAAATGTTGCAATTATACAAGGTGGGTTCACTTAGATCAGTGATGAAGTTTCAGTCTATTTCTATCTCACTTGCTCAAGTTCATTTGGCCGTCCTTTTTTCTTCTTGTTTTCTCCATACATGCATGTCCTATTCAATTCTGATAAGGGCATTTTTGAAAGGATGTATTCCAGTTCTAGAGTTAGATTGTTACAGCAATCATAATTCTTAGTTTGATGTGGTATGTTTCAGGTACAAGAAAATGGACACATGCGTAGCCCCCTCTCCTGAGGTAACCAATGCAAATGAAGTAGCAGTGGGGGCGTTGAAGTTTCCTGCAAAGCTTTATGCAGTCCCTCCTCGAATAGCTAATGGAAAAAGCATGTAAATACTTATAAAAGAATCAACAACTTGATTGGCACTACCAGATGTCGGAATGTCATGGATATGAATGCATGCCTTGGAGGATTTGCAGCAGCCCTTGAATCACGAAAATCTTGGGTTATGAATGTTGTGCCTACAATTGCAAAGAACACTTTAGGTGTTATTTATGAGAGAGGTCTCGTTTGGTATTTATCATGACTGGTATGCCTCTCTCTCTCACACACACACACACACACACAAATTTGCCTTGTTGGAAGTGTATTCCTCCAGGGCTTGTTAACCTTTATTTTTTTTGAGATGAGATGAAGACCAAACGAACGGCAAGATTCGCAAGGCGCCAGCCCAAATGGAAATTGACGGCCCCCAACGAATCCCGAAGACCGAAGCCGTGCATCCCATGGCTGCCCCCCAACCAGCCCAACCAAGCTGGTTCGAAGCGGACGATCGTTCTGTGGAAACGAAACAGTGGGGAGAGTTAGCATCCAAAGAGAGAGGAGCAAAAAGGGAACATAAAGAAAATTTTAGTAAAGGGCAAAATCGACAATTTACTATTCCTAAGGAACAGATGACAAAGACCAGGAGCCTAGCCACCTAATCCTCCTCCCTCCTTCAGACATTACAGATTAACAGGCGCGCCTCCCACCTAACCTCGTCTCCAACAATGCTATGTGTGGACTAAACTACCCTTCCATCTATCCATCCCTGGACCAGAACAGAACTAGACAGTGGACCCTCCAGATAAACATAGGATGACATGCGACCACCAACCAAAGACCAAACTGTATGTCATATGATATTCGTCATCTCCAATGCAAAAAGTCTTCCCACCCACTCTCATCCAGGAATAGCCAAAAAAAAAACAACTGCCAACAATGAATGGGAATTGAATTGCTTTGGTTCTATCATCTATACAACAAAGGAAACCACCAAAGGCCAGAGAAGGAAACTAAGAGCATAGATATATACCACAATTGTAACAACATATACACATATGGCTTCCCGGTCCCAATCCAAGCCATCATCAGCACCACCACCACCATCACCGCGGTCAAAGACGGAGGCTTTAGATGTTTCCCTTCATGAAATTGGGTTCGAGATTGAAGAGGTAACCCCAAACAAGGTCTCCGGTCACCTACATGTCACCCAAAGGTGCTGTCAGGTCGTCATCTTCTTTCTTTCTTTCTATCTTTGTTTGTTTGTTCATATAATGTATCTTTTTCCCGCTGAAAGTGTAAAAGAAGATGTTAATGAAATAAGTAACATGACTAACTCTTCTTTGCTGCTGAGACCAGCCTTTCAAGGTGTTGCATGGAGGGGTATCAGCTCTCATAGCTGAGTCTCTGGCTAGCATAGGAGCCCACCTGGCCTCTGGTTTTCAAAGGGTGGCTGGGATTCACCTCAGCATCAACCATTTGAAGCGTGCTGAGCTTGGTGACCATATCTTTGCTGAAGCCACGCCTGTCAATCTTGGCAAAACCATTCAGGTTCCTCTGCTCTTCACCGTCGCATTCCTAACCTCCTTGTCTTCTTAATTATAATCCATCTCGCAGGCTCCTAGTTCTCTCCAGTCTTCATGATGAGGACATCTTTGTCAACCATTAGGGTTTACAAACCACAGAGATGGAAGAGGGAATTATTAATTAGTTTCCTAATTTATTTGTTAGTTCCTAGGTTCTCTAAGTTATCCAGATTCATTAGGATTTTTAGTTTTTCCAGATTTGAGTAGGATTTCTAAGTTTGCTATTTTATTTGGATTAGGATTTCTTTCCTAAAATATGTTTACTATGATAAATACCCCTTCTATGTAATTCATTATGGGAGTTGGGATTTGAGTATTGAGTAAAGTTTATTTTCCAGAGATTGAAAATTACTTGGTGTGAAGCCAAACCCCTGGACAGATTCCAGACCTATCCCTTTTGTTCTATTTTCTGTTTTCAATTATTTTCGCTTCCGCTAAACTACATAAATTCTCAATTCACCCATATCCTACATCACTTCATCATCAAGTATCACTTCCAATTAACTGTAATTACAACTGCTAATACAACAATAGTTGTAGTGTAGGTGTCCAAAGAACAAATTACATTTAGAAATTGTATACGGTTTTATCTTCTCTACAACATTATTCCCATAGGGTCATAAATTTTCCATCTCATTCTTTCCATCACTCCATTTACAGACCATCTCCTACTGGAAATATAATAATCATGTTGGCACCATCCAGACTATCTCGCCACCATTTCAAACTAGGGAAATGTGAATGCCAATAACAAATTATCCAAAGCAGGAAACAACTAGGGTGCCAATGCCCTCCACATTGGTTTTTTTATATATTTATTTATAAATCTTTCATCAATTTATCATTTCATTTACTTAATATATTCAATAAACAGATTATATCATTCAAAGTTGTTTTGATTTGACAATTTTGGGCAGGTTTGGGAGGTGAGACTGTGGAAGATTAATCCTTCAAACTCAGACATCAAATCCTTAGTATCATCATCAAGAGTTACTCTTCTATGCAACATGCCTGTGCCAGAGCATGCAAAAGATGCCGGGGATGCTATAAAGAAGTATGCCAAATTATAAGTTTTGTTGTACCCTATTCATGTTCAACTCTTTTTGTTATTGAACCAATGGAGAAATTAAAGACACTTTGATTTTAGCATTATAATTAGCAATGGTGCCCGCACGATGCTGCGGGTTTTGAAATTGTTAGGAAATGTATATAAAGTCGTGAAAATATGCAAGGAAGATGATACCATTTATATAACCATGGAGATCTAAATAGTAGGATCATGCTTAGTTTAGCAAGCTTAAATTACAAAAAAATAAACTAACATGTTTTATGTGCTGCTTGTTATTTGAAAATATTGGGCATATTTTAATAAATTAAGCAGCTATAAAAAATTAAAATATGAGCATTTGAACATGTGTTTATATATATGGTATTGGGTGGTGGAAAGGGATTCCTCTACTTTGATGTCTGGTGGAAGGGGATCTAAGTCTTGTTGGCTCTGCTGTGCAGGTGACTTAAATTCTTTCTTTCTCTACAGAGGTGTTGACTATGTTGGCATAAATTTGGAAAATGGCAGGTGTTAGTGTATATAAATGGAAAAATTTGGGTGAGGGCAATAACTATTATGACATAATGAAGTTAAAAAATGAAACAGGAAAAACAACACTCGAGATACATTAAGCATTCTATTAATCTGATAGACAAAAGTATAAACTCAATCTATTGAACCAATTGAAAACAAATGCAGAACAATTGCGACAATTATGAAATAGGTACAAGAGAATTAAGCCAAAAGCCAAAACACTTGAGCTTTGATGTTCATTTTGTTGCCATAAATTTGGTAAATGATAGGTGTTAGTGTAAACAAATGAGAAAACTTTAGTAAAGAAACTGTCTATTGTTACAGAGAATTAAGACTAATATAAACTGCACAAATCAAAATTTAAATAACCTATGAACCCCTAATGACCTATAAATAGAAATAAGATAACCTAATGAGCAAGTTTGTTATAGAATCAAGATAATTTAACGGAGAAGTAAGCTATAGAAGCAGTAATAATCTATAAATAGCTATAGGTTATAGAAGTAACCATCTTTACCTTCTAGCTGAGAGACTGATCAATTAGTTCAGAATATCAACTCAAAATCATATTTTGTTTAGATGCAAACAAATACTAAGCTCCTAGGGTTCATTATTCACATGCTCAAGTAGAGAGAGACTTCATTATCCACATGCTCAAATAGAGAGAGACAGAGAGATCTTGCCTGCTTAATAAGAATAGGTAATATAGAAAGAAGGAGAAATAAATTGTATACCTTGAAATTCTTAACTTTTAGAGGCTTGTAAAAACCACAAATGTAGGTGGCACCAAACTACTGTAAATTGTAACAACTTTGAGGCTTAGTATATATATATAATTTGGGAGGTCTGTTTCGTTTCTGTTTCGGTGAGTATCTGTGGTTGAGCCATGCTGCTTCTCATGTCTTTGTTTGTCACTTTCATCCTTTATTTTTCATTAATTAATTCACTTGACATTTATAGGCACCCACCTTGAACAACATAAGCCCTTTTTCTAATAATTATGGAGGGCAGATGATCCAACAGCCAACGTTCTAATAATTATTATTCAGCAGAAAAAAGAAAAAAAAAATTATCCTATGGGACTCAATGCCTATCACCATGACTCAAACGGCTTGATCTTGGATTCTTGGTCCTACCTTATTATGGCATGTGAGATTTTACTTTGCTTGAGGTGAAGTCTCCCTTTTTGTTTTCTTTTATCTGAAATTTATTGTAACAGGAATCTGATTTTATGGTAACAAAAGTGCTTGTATATTTTTTATCCATACTTTGTTGGGATTACTAAGAAATGTTACAGTCTAATCTGATGAACTAGTTTTTATATGGTGATATTTCTCTTTCTAATTTGAAAATAATTTTACAGCCCTAGAAATCCGAATTATAAACATCAAACTGAAGGTTAGCAATGAATCATTGCCAACTAATTTCTGATTTAGTGGTAATTATTCCCACTTAATTGGAGAATAAGTCACAAATTCTATTCACAATAATACAAAAACAATATATATATATATATATATATTTGCGGTAAGTTCAATATTTGCTAGTCACTTTGTGGTAGTGTAGCACAATCTCTTTTTGTTGTTGGGTGCGTTATTTGTCAAGCAGAAAATATTCATTGGAAGATTATAACTAACCCTTCATCGAACTTAACGGTTTGATTAGAATTTTTTATTCGGTTCCCAATTCAATACGGACTACACTATTTTCTTCCATTAATTTTGATCTTAAGTTTATTAATGTTTGACTAACTAGCTTGATTAAGTCCTTAAATTCTTCAAGACATTGGCAAGATTCCTTTAAAAAGTTGTACTTTATATATATAATATATATTATGAACAATTGCTAGGCTCTCTCGCATATCTGTATGACAGTCCCACATGCATGCCCAACACTCTGAGTAGAAGAATATATGCACTTTATTCACTTTTGTTCTGAAAAACATATTTGTGTTATAAAAATAAAATAATAGAGTATGAAAAGTACCATTGAATATTAGGAGTAAAATTGTATTTGCTTTTGTGATGTTTATACTGATAGAATTTTCTTTCTGATAGAACTCCCTCTCTTTTGTTTCCTCTCACTCTTCATTTCTTCTCTTCCTTTCTTTCATCTCTTCTCCTTTGGTGTGTTCTACAATTGAATGAGCAAGCCTATTTATAGGCAAATTGGATGGCTTCATTATCCAACATCATCATTAAGCTTTTGACTAATACATCCTTCATGTGGGCTTCATCTCTCACTTTACAACACTCCCCCTTAGAGACCACTTGTTCCTAGATTGGTTGCCTCATTAAAACCTTGCTTGAAAAAAACTCAGTGGGAAAAAACCTAAGCGAAGGAAAAAGAGTACAACTTTATTTGGGATATAAGGATAATGTTAAATGCACTCATGTTGCCTCGTTAAAACCTTGCAAGGAAAAACCCAGTGGGAAAAACCCTAGTCGAATGAAAAAAAGTACATAACCATGTGTAACATAAAATTCTGTGTATATTGACATGCGTGCAACACTGCCTCATTAAAACTTTGCCAGAAAAAACCCAGTGGGATAAAAACCTGGACGAAGAAAAAAGAGTACAGTGTGTGAAGGTCTTTATTGACAGCACGCTCCCCCTGATACTTGGTAAAATATCTTTAAGCCATACTATTGATCATCTGTTGACACTGCTTCTGTGAGTCAATCTTGTAATATGGTTGGATGCTCCTCTTGAAAAATCTTCCCCTAAAATCTTCATGACTAACTTTTTCCAATAAGCGACCATATAAATTTCCAGAGTCCGCATATTTAACAAAATCTGGGCTATTTATAACTTCACTTGAAAAGAATATGTCCATATATGGTGTTTTGTGGAAACAGCATCAAATATGCCTCACATCATCCCAAAGTGGTGGTGATGGAGTTGAGCTCTATCTGAAAAATATAATATCTGGTCTAGTATACTTCCGAAAAATTATTTAAGTGCCCAACGGATAATCCATATAAAAATACTTCAATATCTTTTTAGTATAAGCAAGAATCCCGTTGGCATAATGCTCGATCTTCAGGCCGAGACAAATATTTCTTGAACTCTTCAGGAGTTTTAATGTGTTGCAAACATATTATAATCAATGTACTCACTGAGGCAATTTATGCACATTAGTATTGAGTACAAGTTTTGTGCTTCAAGCACATGTCCTTCAAGGACTTGCTTCATGCAATTGCAATCCTTTTAGGGATTTTGTTTAAGGGATTAAACTTTATGACACATTATATAGCTTTAACCTAGCTATTTATGCATCTTTAGGGAATTGCTTTTGGCAATATGCTCCGTGCATTTAATAACCCTTAAAGATAACATGTTAGCCTCCGTAAATGTGCAATAATAGGGCACAATTGAATCTGTAAATATGGAGAAAACCCAACATTTCTTGTTTCTGCTATAAACATTGTGTCATACAAAGTGGGTATATTCCCTTTTATTCCAAACACCCAAGTATAACTTTCAGTATTAACATCTTTTGGGGTTCGTACTGTGGGTTTGTTCTTTCACGTTCATACTCATCTATAATGGAATTGCCTTTTTCCATTTTGGCCAATGATATTGTCGACATTTAGTAATAGAACGTGGTTCCAATCAACACAGCCCATTAATGATTTGAGTAGCTACTCTAAAATCAAAAATTGTCATTCATCAATTCATGATCACATCATTCTCATGTGCATGCGCATGCATCAATTATAAGCATTTCTTTGCTTTTGGGTACCCAAGCTACTTCAGGGGGCTTTTATTGTCTCTTTCCAGACATACATCTCTTATAAGATGAATTATGTGAGAATGTGGATCATAACCTCCAATGGAGGGTTATTTTACAGTAGGGCGTGGATAATCTCCATTTAGGGAGTTGGAACATTTATAACCCATATATCTGTCATACTGCAGGTATGCCACATATTAATACATACATGTCAATTTAATTGTCCTTCTGGGACTTTAAACCATATAATTTGCTATGCATTAGGCGTGTACCGTATTAATGTTGACATGTTAAAGGATTGTCCTTCCGGGACTTCAATCCATATCATTTGCTACGCAACAGGTGTGCATCATATTGATCATGCTATACCCATGTTCTGTTCTTATAGGACTTTGATTTATGCAGTATATTATCAATGTATTCAACTTGCAATCTATGAAATTTGCTTTAATAATTCATGAATACATATCATAATGATACAAGCCATTCTCCTGGAATGGTCATAATTCAAGTCGTTCTTCTGGAACGATCTATAATGCAAGTCATTCTTTTGGAATGGTCCTTTGCATGGCGTTCTTCTGGAGCAGCCTTATCTCCCCAGTTGGTTACCTTCAAGGATGTTGTACAAAAAAAATAAGAGTACAAGTATGAAATAACATAAGTATCGTTTACATCCTTAGGTGAGAGAGACTTTGCTCAAATATCTTCCAAGCTCGTATCGGCTCAGCAAATACAACGTAATGCTTAATGATCTAGTTATATCCTACAAGAGTAAAAATCACAATTCTTTTGTCTCTGTCAAAACAAATAACCCTCAAAGTTAGGATCACTACATGGATTCTTTCTTCAGATGTCCATTCTAAAGAAATAAAATCCCTTATGAATAGAGAGTTATAAAAAGAAAGAAAATATACAAAAATTGTGACATTGATTGCAAGATCAGCTTTGACGAAAATAATACTTGAGAACGCCGAAAGTGCCGACAAACATTAATGGAGGCCGCTTGAAGTTTTGGAATCTAGGAAAGAAAAAGAGAATATGGGAATCCGAGATAATATTGGGATCCTGAAAACCGTAGCCATATTTCCGCCTATAGATATTGCCTCTGCAAAACTTGATTGGAGCAACTACGTTTAAACTAAACTTCCTTCATTTTCTGAAACTTCAGTTTTTCTAAGACTTTCTTCGAAACCTTCTTAAAATGGCTTCCTCTTCTTCTTGCCCAAACCATCTTGATTTAAATGTTCCTCCCAACACAACTCGTGACGCCAAAGTTTGGCGTCCATCCTTGGTATCCCAAAATCGTCATCTCACGGTTAATGATTCTGCGATGATGAATGATGCGATTACTGTCATAGTAGCTAGGAATTTCCTTATTCCAATGGATGAAATGCTGTTATTAGTGAGGTCTGATGAAGAGGCTATTGATGACTCAATGGCTTTTAGCATTCAGAGTGCTGCTTCTATTTCTAACATGGCTAATCGTTTGTGTGCTAGAGCAAACGAGGTTCAGGAGCTGATCACTGAAAATTCATCTCTCCAGAGAATGCTTCATGAATCTCAATAGGAGGTTGAGAAACTTACAGAAGAAAATAATGCCTTGTTGAAACTGGTGACTTCGTACTCCGTTGATACGCTGAGAAGGCTAGACATGCTGCAAGTTTCCAATGAAAAGATTTTGGGAGACCACGAGAGGCTCATGGCTAAGCTTAAGAGGAGCCGTCATCTTCCTTCAGAGGCCTCCAGAACATAATTTAATTTTATAGATTTTGCAGAGCCTGCTTTTCCTTGTAGGTGGAAAAATCTATCTGTTGTATACCTTCTTTCCTGTTATAATAATTGCGCAAATTCTTAAACTTGCACCTGTGATTTTTACGTCTTTTCAAAATGACGGTTTGTAACCTTGTGCCTTATAGATTCAAATAACAACATCAAATCTCTCAAAATTATATATTTCAATGCATGTGAGTCCAGAACTTCTGGCCCGGGCTAAACACGACCTCATAATTTATTTGCCCTTTTCAAATGGGCATGAAATATAAATTGAGTAAAAGCCATGATAATATTGCAATATAGTAGTAAAGAGAATTAACTACTATGTACCCAAAACTTTAGGTTCGGGATCTCTCATATATTTGGATCCATGGGCTTCCATCCCATATCATATAATATAACAAAATATATAGGGAGCCTCAATTCATCATTTGAGGTTTATCCTGATATTATCCATTTCACCGTGTATTCTTAACAACCGGAATTCACAAAATATATTTCTTTCTTGAGGTGTCGATTGTAACAAAATCGAACTTTATTAAATTCATCATTTTCTTATGCCAAAGAAATAGTGGTGTACCACAATTTGCAATAATACCTTAAGGGTTGTCCATTTAACTGTTGGAACTTTCATGTTCTCAATATTGTCTAATTTTGAACTTCGGGGCAAAATCACATATTCTCAAAGTATGGACATTTTTATAATTTCTTGTATATATTTCAAAACTTTAGGCCCTTACATAATTGTCCATGTTTTGAGGAACTTCTGGCATCTCATTTAATTGCTTATCCATGAGTTTAAGGAATTGCATGTTCCCTTTTGTATATAGTGACAGTTTACCCAAAATGGTTAATATTTATGCATACGCCACTATTCATGTATACGGTACTATTCATCAAGTCATGGAATTTGTGTCTATTCATGCATATAGTACATTTGCCAGTATAGTTACTATTCATGTGTACGACACTATTAACAAATACGGTATTATTACATCATCAAAGAACTCCATGTCCTTATTTACATGTCAAGGATCAATGATCTTCAAGTCCGATCACCTGTTTACAAATATAGTACCGAAGAGACTGCCAACTCTCATATCAATATCATCATCAAGGATCTTCAAGTCCTGATGTAGTTGTATGATGAGAATCAAGGAGCTTCTGGTCCTGATTTGTATACTGTAAAAACTCATCATACCGCACAATTAATCCATAAAATAAATTGCTGGTATGGACGATAAACCCGCACCATACTTTAAATAAATGTAAATGTGCGATAAAATAGATTCATAAATTAAATTGCTTGTAAATAAATTGCTGGTATGGACGATAAACCCACACCATACTTTAAATAAATGTGAATATGCCGTAAAGTAAATTCATAAAGTAAATTGCTTGCTATATGGACGTTAATCCCACCCCATTCTTTAAATGAAAGTAAATGTGCGATAAAGTAAATTCATAAATTAAATTGCCTCATGTATGGACTTTAATTCTGCACCACACTTTAAATAATAAAGTAAATGTGCGATAATGTAAATGTGCTTGTATGGGCACTAATTCTACTCCATACTTTAAAATAAGAATAAAGGCAGTTGCAACACCTCGACTCCAATTAAATTCCATGTTTAAATTATTTAATTCAATTAAATATGAAATTAAGAATTTACCCTTGGGGTAGGGGTATTTTGGTCATTTTCTTCTTCAGAGAGATTTTGGGGTAACAAATAATATTTTTAGGTAGATCGTACTGAGATGAGACCGTAGATACGTAGTAGACTCGATTCGGAGTTGTAACGAAGAAGTTATGAGCAAAACATCACCTATGGCAAAATCATAAGAGTTTGATAAAAATATGAATTTTCCTCTCTCTCTCTCTCTCTCTCTCTCTCTCTCTCTCTCATCGCAAACATCCCCCTTCCTCTCAAAACAGCCGATTGGTTTTCACCCCACCACTGCCACGTCCGACCTCCATTTTCACCGGCACCGGTCCCAAAAGGACCGCCACGTCCTCCTCCTTCCGTTCCCCCTACCTCTGACGCCGGCAGCCATCGTAGCTGACAGATTCTCACGAAAACAGGCCGGTTTAGTTCAAAACTTCTCGTTGTTCGTTCTCTCTCCTCCCGCCACCAAATTTGACGTGTAAGGTATGGATTTCCACCTATTTTTCATGATCTAGCTGATGGTTAGGTGAGATTTCATTAATTTTGAGCCTAGGTTAGTTGATTTTCGATTTGAAATTCTGCCGATTTTGGGACCGCGTTTTCAGCCACTTCTTGTCACTTTTTGGGGTAGGCGGAAGAACAAAAATGACTCCAATTAGGGTGTTACATCCAGGGTAGGAGTGTTGAACTGAGATGTTGAGATTTTCCGGAGAAGCGTTATTGCTTTGGACACCCTGGGCTGCTGGCGTATGTGGCTGCGCGTGGGCACTATAGCAAATGTGCATTTTATCCCAATGTGTTCTCCTAGTCCTCATGAGCGCGTAGGTGTGCTCAGATTTCAATTCGGATATCATTTGACTATCGAACGAATTTACTCCTACTGTGCGTTATCCGTGTTCGACATGTTCGGACCGTTGAATTGACCTCATTCCAATATACGTTACTTTAGACATTCTTAGGATCGTGTAGGAATTTCGCGAATCGTGAATCGGAACCCCGGATGTTCCGATTCAATAACTTAAAGTTTGGGTTTTTACGATAACCTTCCGATTGTGTGAGCGTGAGCAATTTGACCGTCCGTTTCGGACCAAACTTACAAGACTTGTATCCTAAACCTTGTGGAACCCTTAAGAATTTTCAAATTGTCTCGTTCCTCGTACACTCACTAGAAATCCGGAAAACTAGGATGTTAATTCAAAGTTCTCGTTCTAAACACTTTGTGTTAATCTCGTGTTCATATTCCGAAATAGGTACTCCGACCACGCATACGCAGTAGGCGGGACCCTCTCAGGGTCAAGCAGCGTGGGACTTCCTGTGAGTGGACTTTGTTTTCAAATCTTATGCATGGTTTTATGATGGAAAAAATTATGCATAATATTTTAATGGTGTTTTGGATATATTATTTATTCAATTGTTAAAATTGATATTTTTATGATGCATTGGCAATATATTTTGGGTTTTGACATATTTGAGTATCTTGAGTATGTATTTATGGATTTTGAGAAATTCTATCTATAATTGTCTATGTGTGGGGTACTTGGGTTGTTGAGATGAGATTGTGGAAAGATTTGAGTACAGAATGTCAGTTTGGAGTGCTATAAGCATTACCCTATGTACCTCCTCGGATTTGGAACTTGGATATGGAAACTTGAGATACTTGAAAATGTCGGAACCCGGGGCATCTTTGACGGGTAGTCTGTGCACGTAGGACTGGTTTCAGGCATACAAGTTTTGAGAGTGTCGACTATACGTGCTGGCTGAGAGTTAGTCCTCCAGTTGGACGGTTGGTTCCCTAGCCACATGGTCAATTGAGGAATTTCTTTTTTATGCGGGCTCTTCCATGTGGACTAGTCAAACAATCCCCCAGTTGGATTGTTTCCCTGGTACAACTAGGTGATTGTCATATATATATATATATAAAACCATTAGGTATGCTTTCGAGAGTTTAGTGAGGATACTTCCTTGCCGGTCGTGCCAATGGGTACGCTTTCGAAAGTTTAGTTTCGAGATTTATAATATTTGAATAGTGGGTTTGTAAAGTGTTCTTTATGGATTTCGGACTTGGCATCCGGTATTGATTTAACTTGATATAAATATATATGTATACTTGATTATGATGGTTTTGGGATGCATTTGGATTTCTTGCATGGTTTTCTAAACGGTGGGGTTATATTATGTTGGTTTACATTGAATTGAATCTTATTTTTGTCCACTCACACTTTTCTGTTTTGCACCCCCAGCCAGTAATTGACTAAGCTCCGTAGCCGAGCCGGTTCATATGCTTCCAAATCTTGAGCCTTCGTAGGAATCTTTCATCATTTAATTCTCATTGAACTTTGTTTTTGTTGTAAATCGAATTTCTTAGATATGCTCTGTTATCGCCCGTGCTAGGGTTTGATTTATGAGGCCGGAGGCCTTTGTCGTAAACTGTTTATTCGCTTTAAAGCATGTTGCTGGTTGGGATTTTAAATTATGAATTTTGAGCATGCTGAAATTTTGGGAAATGTTCAATTTACATGGGAGACTCTGCCAAATTTTTGGTAGAAAGTCTCGGTTTTTAATAAGTGGGCCCGGCATCGGGTTGATGTCAGAATTAAGATGGGATTCGTCCCGGGTTTCGAGGAATCCGGGGTGGGTCCTGTCAGCAGTAGTGTGGACGATAAACCCGCACCACACTTTCAAATAAATACTGTTATATGGGTAATAAAACTACACCATACAGTAAATAAATTGTATGAGTAATAAACCTACACCATACAGTAAATAAATTATATGAGTAATAAACCTACACTATACAATAAATAAAGTAAATGTGGGGATAAAACCACCACTGAATAAAATAAGAAAAGTGTTAGTATTATTAACAGCCTTCCATTGATAATATGTTCAGTATTACCAAGGGTCCATTTTTATTAGTGGTTAGTAATACAAGAGCAATAAATATAATATATGATAGAGAAGAGAAAAAGAAATAACCACATAGTGTTGAGTTGAGAAAATTTAGAAGTAAAGGAGAGAGACTATCGTGCTGATAACGTGTTATAAAAATAAAATAATAAAGTATGAAAAGTACCACTGAATCTTGGGAGTAGAATTATATTTGCTCTTGTGATGTTTACACTGACATAATTTCCTCTCTGATAGAACTCACTCTCTTTTGTTTCCTCTCACTCTTCATTTCTTCTCTTCCTTTCTTTCCTCTCTTCTCCTTTGGTCTGTTCTACAATTGAATGAGCAAGCCTATTTATAGACAAATTGGATGGCTTCATTAACCAACATCATCATTAAGCTTTTAACTAAGCTTCCAACATCATCATTAAGCTTTTGACTAATACATCCTTCATGTGGGCTTCATCTCTCACTTTACAACAATTTGATATGTTCATCCAAATTTAAATGACCTTAGAAAACTAAGGAATTTGTAATTACTTTGTGATGAAGTATTTACATGTTGGATTCCCCACCCTTGGTATAAATTTAAGGATCATTGCGGTTAAAAACTCATTTCAATATTTTTATATTAAATTTTATAGTATGTATGTTAGGAAAAAGAATAAACAAACAATGGGTGGACCTATTAAGGCGCAAGAAGGTGCAGCTGCACCTTCTCTCACTCTGAAAAACTATTGTAGGTGCTTCAAATTACCCATTTCCTCAACTAGTGTACAGGTTACCTTATTTCCATTTTCAACATTTAAGTAAATGTCTTTGTAATTTTACTTCTTCTTTTTTCTTTTAATACTACTCCATTTACTTAAGTTACAATGTAAATAAGGAAGTACCCCCCATTTGGATTCAAATAAAAATACTAGAAAATTAAATTCCCACCAAATCAAAATATGAAAAATCGGTTTTAGTGCCAAATACGATTTTGGCTAAAAATGATGGCTCATTAAGTCAATATATACTTCATATTAAAATCCCATAAAATCAAATTTTCTTATTTGACGTGTAAGGAATAAAAGCCGCCAAAAATTATCTTGAGAAAATGATTTCCGAAAAACCATTTTTCATACTTAGTCAATATTGCACCTCCGTTAAAAAATTTCTAGGTCCGCTAGCTTCTTCTTTCTGGTGGATAGGACAAATTAAAATTAGGATTTCAACACAAAAAATGCAGTTCAGTTATCTGTTGCTTGTTAATTAATTCCATAAAATAAAATAAAAAACAGGTTGAAAATTGAAGGACATTTTAGAATGACACGTAATAATCTGTTGAATTAAATTAGTCTGAATAGTAAGGGCTATCAAATAAATAGATGATCACATTATTTTCGTATAAAAACATTGAAATAATAATAATGATAATTAGTTGATTAATTGAGTTCCAATTTAACTTATTGTTTGCATTTTCGATTTAACTAATTGTTTCCACCGATGGTCTGCAGTGGTGCTAAGTTAGGTAGTGGTGCCAAAACATGTATTCATTAATTTATATTTTTAAAGAAACAGTATATGATTTTAATGTATATTTTTAGAGAATGTGGAGAGGTCACGTCATAAAATTGGAATACATCTGATTGATTTTTCTTCGACTTATGTGTGTATTAGTTTCTTTTGTTTTGCGTATTATTTTTCACATGTAATATGTACAGTGGCGGAGCCAGGAAGTTATGTGCTGGGGGGCCAACATATAAACCAAATAAGACATTAAAAAATTCAAATTTTCAACCTTAACAATGTATGTTAAAATAAAGGGCACAAAACAATTGTTTATTCAATTAGGTATCTAAATAACACTCGTCGTTCTTTAATATCTCGAAAACTATATGTAATTGAGTCAATGCTAAACTTTGCTTCATATAAGAACAAAAATTTAAATCTCAATCCTTTTTTATTTGAGTAAAAGTCTATTTCTTATTTGATAAAAGAGATTTTTCGAAACTTTATTTGATTGGCTACTTTTTATTTTTATTAATATATTGGTGGGCCCAAAATTACTTAGTCTTTCTATTTGAAATCACTTACTCTTTTACTTGCAAAGAGAGAGAAACGTATCTTTTCTTTTGTGAGGGGGCCACAAACAGTTTATTATTAAACTATTATTATATAGACTTCCTAAATGTGTAGGAAAGCAAAAGCAAAAATTAAATGGAGTTAAAAATTTGGGGGGGGGGGGGGGGCCCAGGCCCCTTCAGGCCTAAACAAGGCTCCGCCATTGAATATGTAAGAGAAAAACATTTAAGTAGTAATGGTGTTCATGTTATTTTTAAAAGTTCCAGTCAAAATACTGTGAGCTCGAATGTAGATGTAAGTATTTTTAGCCACTTAGTAAGGGCAAAAACCACCCTTAGACTAGAGTGGGCTTCAGCCCAATCCAAATAATTAGATGAATAAGAATTTATTGTGTGTTTACTAATCAGGAATTGGAATTCTCATTAGAAATTGAATTCCACCTATGGAGGATTCTTGTGTTTACTTCACATCAAGAAATTGAAAAGTATACAAATTTCAACTAATATTTTGATGGAAACATGAAACACTAGCAGCTGTGGCCTTTATGGTCTGATGTGAGCTGCAATGGCTTTGGTGTATCCCTAAGGTTTTAGGTGTTGCTTTCTCTCGAGAAAGTCCTTGAGTTAGTTCCTGTCATACTTGTTTCTATCCTGTTAGCCATCTCATCTTTCTTCCCGTGATGGCAACGTTCCCGGATGAAGATGGTATTCCATACGAGGATGAGCTAGCCATACAATTTGAAGATATTCTAGACTTACAAGAATGACCGGAGAACAAGATTACCTTGGTGGGACTCCTCATCGCTGAGTATGAGCCGCCACAATCAGTTGTTAAAGAGATTCTTCGAGCCATATGGAACAATATGGGTGCAGTAAAGGTGACCAAAGCCAAGGAGAAAGTGTATGCTATCTGTAACATTCCACATCAACCAACGGAGAGGGGGCGATGTGCCTTATATGTGCATGCCCGCCTCCATCTAACCTGAGGCCTTTTGGGAGCTCGCTGGCTTCGGAGTCATGGGAACTCTGAAGTTAAGTGAGTTGGGGCTAGAGCAATCCTAGGATGGGTGACCCACTGGGAAGTTGCTCGTGAGTTCCCAAAAACAAAACCATGAAGGCAAAGAGGGGGGCCCAAAGCAGATAATATCGTGCTACGGCGACGCCGATCTCAGGATGTGACAATTTGGTATCAGAGTCACTCTGCCGTGTGGTGTGAGTGTGCCGACGAGGACGTCGAGCCCCTAAGGAGGTGGATTGTAACATCTCACATTGACCAACGGAGATGGGGTGATATGCCTTATATGTACATGCCCGCCTCCATCTAACCTGAGGCCTTTTGGGAGCTTACTGGCTTCGGAATCATGGGAACTCCGAAGTTAAGCGAGTTGGGACTAGAGCAATCCCAGGATGGGTAACCCACTGGGAAGTTGCTCGTGAGTTCCCAGAAACAAAACCGTGAGGGCAGAGAGGGAGACCAAAGTGGACAATATCGTGCTACGGCGGAGCCGATCCTAGGATGTGACAATTTAGAATCCACCCCCCTTAGGGGCCCAACATCCTCGTCAACACACTCGCACTACACGTCAGAGTGGCTCTGATACCAAACTGATAAAAGCCAAGGACTATGATTCATCCGTTTCAACTATTGAATAGATGTATTAAATACTTAGCTAGTTTGTTAACCATCTCAATCTTTAATTAACATGTCATTCCAATATTATATTTATCATCTTACAACACAATTAACCATATGAATATATATATATATATAAAAACATGTGATAAATAAAATAATTAAATACTCATTCCAAAATCACATAAAATCATGAACTTAAAACCATAACTAAACCAAATGAACACTCGCACACACATGAGCTTTCTATAAGCTCAACCATATCCTATGGAGCTCATCCTCATTATTTAATCCAAAGTCTTGGCCCTGGGCTCTTAGAAGTGCGTGCATTGTATTTGAAGTCATTCTCAAGCCTATGTAAGCATTTCCAATTATTAGAACGGTCTAGAAGTGTCTCGGGACTCAAAAAGCGATAAGTCTCAAAAAGTCAACTCGGGACCCCGTGGGGTCCACGACCTCAAGATTGCAATTTGAGAGTTCCTAGAGGTCTTAAAATGCCAAGGACACATGTCCCGAGAGTTTGGTCTCGATCAGACGGTCGGACTACTCATGATCAGACGGTTACCGTAAACCTAGCCCTAGGGTTGGCCTTTTAGGAGTATCCAGGACTCCGATTCCCAATCCATTGAATCCTACACGATTTGGAAATTGTCTAGATTGACATATATGAGAATAACTACGATCCAACGGTTCAAATGTATCAAACCCAGAAATCGAACAATATGCGAGATCCGATCGGGGCTCAAACGTTGTCCAAATTGAGATCCGCGAATTCTTACGCGCTCATGACAATACGAGGATCATTTTAGAACTGAGAGTGACCTCACTATGCAGCCCACGCACCGCCCATATACGCTGGCAATGTGTGGGTGGCTTGATCAATTTTTGGCAGCCGAAAATACTCCAAACCGCCAGCCCAAACTCCTATACTAGGTATAACACCCTATTTGGAATCACTTTTGTTCTTGGACCTACCCAAAAGAGGGCCGGAAGTGGCTGAAATTTCAATTTGAAAATTGGCCAAATTTCAATTCGTATTTCCGGTTATCTATGATACAAATCAATCAAATCCTAGCCAACCATCAGCTAGAGCTCGAAGAATACATGGAAAAGCATATCTAGATCGCAAGATTTGGTGCCCGAAATCGTTCGAATGAAGCTTGAGAAAATCTGTCAAAAACAGCTCAATTTTTTGCATTTTTCGGCCAGCACCGGTGGTTCCAGCGGCTGAAGTTGGTCGAGATGGAAAGAGGGAAGTGAGCTTGACGTTTTGGTACCAAAATCATGAAATTTGGTGGCCAGTGGAGGAGATGGCAAGCAAAAAACCGAAGGTACTGTTTTGGGGGTTGGGGTGGGGAGGGGTGTTGTCACACCAGAGAGGGGGGAGAGAGAGATTCTGGTTGAAAAACCAGTTTGGTACAATTATGATTTTGCCCCAACTTGAATTTTGATCGTATCTCTCTCGTTACAACTCGGATCTGAGCCCAGTACGTGTCTACGGACTCATCTCGATGTGCCCTACACAACGGTACAATCGAAATTTTTAAATTTCTTCCTGAACTTAAAATGACATTTTTGCCCCTTTTTATATTAAATAATATCTTTAATTTTCAAAAGCCTAAATTAATTTAAATCATTTTATGTTATTGTTTATTTCACTTTATTTTCTCATGTAAATTTACTTCCTCTTATTTTAATCATTTAACCTCCCGAATAATAGTCAACTCTTAAATCATTTCAATATTCTCGGGGTAAAATTGTCTTTTCCTTGAATAATTTAATATTTAACTATTAATTTAGGATCGGGTTGTTACACTATCACTGTAGGTGAGGAGGCCATAGCACGTCATCTTCTTGAAGGCAACCCATGGTTCATCAAAGGTTTTACTTTTACGATAAAACACTGGCCAATTTATTACTTTCTTCATGACATCTCGGTAGACCGGGCTGTTTATTGGGTTCAAGCCCATGGGTTTCCAAGGAATCTATGCACCAGTAAGAATGCAAGAGTCTTGGGGGGCAAGGGTTGGCTCTGTTATGGAAGTGGAAGATATAGAGCAAGCTGGATTCAGAGGATTTTTTAGAATCCGGGTCGATCTAGATGAAACAAAACTGCTTCCTCTTGGTTTCATCATGCCATGTCCATCCACGGGGTAATGGTAGGTTAGGCCACACAAGAGGTTGTCAATGGCCTCTAAACCCATGCATGGCTAAAGAAAATTGGCATTATGGTGAAGAGATGCGAACTCCTCCTATCTCTAGGGCCTTCTCCCTACTATTCCCCAATGCTAAACTGACCGCTCCGACGAGTGGTTTCGACGTGAATCACTGGAGATATCGATGAGAGCGAGAAGAAGGAGGTCTGTACGGATTCGCCAGAGATCATGGAGAATGCGAGGCCCGAGAGCAAATCGGGACAAATTATGTAGCTGTTTTTTCTCAGTCTGAGGCTCTGAATGGACCTGCATCACTGCAGCACAAGTCAAATTCTGCAGCTGCTCCCCCTCAGTCTGAGGTTTTAAACAGACCTGAATTGCTGCAGCATGCAACAAATGCTGCCTCTACAACGTTGGGTAGGCCTATAATTCGCAGACTGTGAGACCCAAAGAGTTTTGGTACCCATTACAAAAATGGGACCTTAACTTTAGTTGTTAATGGGCTCTCTTTAGAACGAGACTGGTGTGACCCAGATACTCTTCCACCATGGGCCTTCCCTAAGGAGTGTAACGACAATTTACAACAACTTAGGGCCAGCATTCATGGGCCGACTGGGGTGGATCGTCATATTATGGGACTTGGTGCCAACAATATTATCATTGAGGAAATAAGTGAGGCAAAGGAAGAGGCTGCAACCCCCAGCTCTATAAGTTGTAAGAAAGGAAAAAGGACAAGGGTTTCATTAAGTCCAAGACACGGGGGTTTTCTCAAATTGGCATTTAGAGGAAGGTGATGCTCAAAGAGCCGTAACACGAAGGGGAACAAGGTGAAGACGATTTATGCCAACAAAAGCGGAAGTGCAATAGAGGAACAAAGTAACCTTTGTGAAGTTGTCGTTAGTCCTTCTAAAGAACTTGTGAAGGCTGAACAGAAACTGAAGAAGTTGAGGCAAGAGAATGGTACTCAAAACAATGGTTATGATGGCTGGCCTAAATCAGCCACACACAAATCATGATACAACTAGTTTGGAACTATCAAGGTTTGGGGAACCCCTTGACAGGTCTATATTTGAAGGAGCTAATCAGTGTGATCATAGAATTTTGATGCTAAGGAAACAGTGTGGTTATAATAAGGGTTTTGTGGTGAATCCTACGGGCTAACCAGGTGGCATATATGTGTGGTGGAAACCAGAAGTTATTGTGGAGACTGTGGATTATTGTAAACATTGGATCGATGCAAAAGTTGGTGTGGCAAGTCAACAATTACAATGTCGCTGTACTTGGATGTATGGCACACCTTACGGGTATGAAAAGAAAGATTTTTGAAATGGTCTGAGTAATTTCAATTGGAATGATGGTCTACCATGGTTGATTATTGGTGATTTAAATGAGGTAATTTAGAGACACGAAATTGAACGGGGGATTGGCTGGAACCCCAGAAGAAGAAGATTTCTTCGTGAATTTATGGAAAGCAATAATCTAATTTATTTGGGCTTCAAGGGCCTGGGTTTCACCTATGAACGCACTCGTGACGACTTGATCATCCTTCCTGAGAGTCTCGATAGGGGTCTAGTCAACCCAGAGTGGTTAGTCCTTTAGCCAAATAGCTGCGTTACTCACTGCACAAAGATGGGCTCAGACCACTGTCCTATCACTCTCGATAGTTGCCCGAGTTATCTTAAAAAAAGGAGGGTTTTCAAGTTTGAAGCAAAATAGAAAAATAATCCTGAATGCAGAGAAATTATTCAAGCTAGTTGGAACACTGGTAATTCTCATTCCTCATCAATGCAATGGGTTCGGAAACTCAGAAGATGTAAATGCAACTTAATAAACTAGTGTAAGAATGGAAATGTGAATGAGAGACATAAAATTTCTGCTTTGATGGAGGAATTGGAGTTGATCCAAAAGTGTGCTGTGGTGGGGGATCCTTCAAGAAGGCAGATAGAAATAAAAGGAGAATTGCATCAACTTTGGAAAAAAAATGAGCTCTTTTGGAAACAACGGTCTAGGGTGCAGTGGCTGAAAGAAGGGGATGCCAATACCAGATTTTTTCACCTCACCACAATCCAGCGGAGACAAAGAAATAGAGTTCTAAGATTAAAAATGAATTTGGAGATTGGCTCACAGGAGAAAGAGAGGTTCGTGATGTTTTTCAATCTTACTCGTTTAATCTTATTCTATCTACTGGCCTCTCTGATTTCCAGGAGATTCTGGAGTATGTCAACCCATCAGTCACTGAAGCTATGGATTTGGAGTTAACTAAACCTTTCACTCCTGATGAGATTTACCTTGCCTCACACCAACTCGGGTCTCTCAAAGCCCCTGGGCCAGATGGTTTTTCTAGATTATTTTATCATGAGTATTGGAACATTGTCCAGGACATTGTCTCCCTCTCGGCTGAGGCATTCGATAGAGGTAAGACACAGATGAAGATTTTGAATGAGACTTCTATTGCCCTGATACCAAAGGTTCCTGCCCCGAAAACAACTACTCAGTTTAGACCAATCAGTCTTTGCAACAACTCTTACAAAATTCTCTCCAAGATACTAGCCAACATATTAAAGACGTTTATGCCTGATTTTGTTTCGGAACATCAAAATAATTTTGTTGCGAATCGACATATTCAAAACAATATTATCATTGCCCAAGAAGCTTTCCACTACTTAAAATTGAAGAATGCTGGCAAAAAGTTTGAGGCAGGCCTGAAAATTGATATTAATAAAGCTTACAACAGAGTCTATTGGAATTTTCTTAAAGCAGTCATGAAGAAAATGAGCTTCTCTGATACTTGGGTTAAATTAGTGATGAGCTGTATTATAACGGTCTCTTTCTCTATTGTCTTGAATGGTAAACCAGGGAGGTTTTTCAAACCTTCCTGTGGCCTTAAACAAGGGGATCCCTTATCCCCTACATATTTCTGATTATTTGCGAGGTTCTATCTCTTTGTCTGTCGAAGAGTATCAGTTGTGGAGATTTAAAGGGAATTAAACTTTCCATGAGGGGGCCTGTTTTGTCACACCTTTTTTTCGCAGATGATTCCCTATTTTTTTTTATTAGAGTTGATGAGGAAAATTGCAGAAAGCTAAAGTACTCGCTTGACAAATATTGTGGTGCCTCGGGGCAGCGAATTAATTTAGAGAAATCAGGTATTGTCTTTAGGGCAAATACACCACATGAAGAAAAGCTACGAGTCTACGAAGCCTTTGGAATTCCTTATGTGAATCAGCTCGGGACCTACCTTGGGCTTCCCACCTATTAGGGCAGGTAAAAAAAAAGTGTTTTAAGTTATGTTCGTGAAAGGGTGCAGAAGAAGATCGGAGGATGGAAAGCAAGTTCTCTCTCTCTCTGGCTGGCAAACAGGTTCTCATTAAGGCTGTGGCAACTGCAGTGCCCACGTACCCAATGATGTGCTTCAAATTCCCCAAGAGTCTTTGCAATGATATTAACGACGACCTTGCTAAATTTTGGCGGGGAAACTCTTAGTCAGGATCTAAGATGCATTGGAAGGCTTGGAAATTATAGGGAGCTAGTAAGGAGAAAGGAGGCTTAGGATTCCGAGACTTGAATAGCTTCAATGTGGCTTTGCTGGGGAAGCAATGTTGGAGAATTTTGATGAATCCCCAAGCTTTATGGGTAAAAATCCTAAAAGCTCTTTATTTCCCAAATGTGGATTTTATGCAAGCTGGAATTAGCCACAGACCGTCATGGATTTGGGCGAGTTTTCTTGATGGTCGGGATCTACTTAAACAACATATGGCTATGCTGGTTATGGATAGAGGGAGTATAAATATTTGGGAAGACAACTCGATTCCACATTCTCAAGAGGGTTATACCCCTCTGCCCTGCCCTCCTCTCTTTGGCCCTGTTATGGTTAATCAACTACTTGATCTTCCTTACCGAACCTGGAATTTTGATGCTCTAGAAGGAAGCATAAGACCGGATTTTATTTTTTGATTATTGATGTCCCTGTTGGCATCACGGACTGTCCTGACAGAAGAATTTGGCCATGGACTCCTGATGGATTCTATAGTGTAAGATCGGCGTATCACAGAGCTCATATTGGCATGGAAATAAACATTAGTGGGAGTGACCATTCATCACATAGAGTGGCTGATGTGGTTTGGAAGGAGCTTTGGAAACTTAAAACTCTCCCCAAATGTAACACCCCGACTCCAAATTTAATTCCACATTTAAATTATTTAATTGAAATTACGAATTTACTCTCGGATTAGGGTTAATTTGGTCATTTCTTATCCAGTAGAATTTTGGGACAACAAGTGGTATGGTTACGTAAGTTGTATTGAGATGAGTCTACAGACATGCGGTAGGCTTGAATCGGAGTTGTAACGAAGAAGTTACGAGCAAAACATCATCAGTGGCAAAACTGTAAAAAGAGTTTAATGAAAATCAGATTCCTTCTCTCTCTCCTCACTCTCTCTCTCTCTCTCTCTCCCCGATTCCTCCCTCACACGACAAACCCCTTCCCTCATACTGTTCATCGATAGCTTTGGAGGCCACCGCCGCCACCTCTGGCCGTCCTTTGCGCCGGCACTGGTCCCAAAAGGATTGCCTCTCCTTCCCCGTCCATTTCTACCCCGTCGCCGCCTCCACCGTGCACTCAGGCCAATGGAATTTGCAGAAAACGAGCTGAATTTTCCAAATATTCAAACCGCTCGTTCTCTCTCAATTCCTCACCAATTTAGTCGAGTAGGGTATGGATTTTCGACTATTTTCCATGCTCAGGCTGATGGTTGGGTAGCATTAATTTGGAGCCTAGGTTAGTTAATTTTCTATTTGAAATTTTGCCAGTTTTGGGATCGCGTTTTCGGCCACTTCCGGTCACTTTTTGGGGTAGGCTCAAGAGCAAAAGTGACTCCAAATAGGGTGTTACAGCTAGGGTAGAAAGAGTGGATTGCAGTGTGGAGTTTTTCCGTCGTAGAAAATTTCTCTACACACCCACGCGCTGCCGGTGCGTGTGGGCAAGGGTGGTGAAGCCACTTTTTGTCATGATGTGATCCTCATGTTGTCACGAGCGCGTAGGTGTGCTCGGATTTTAATTCAAATGTCGTTTGACTATCGAACGGAGTTACGCCTATTGTGCGTTATCCGGGTTCGATAGGTTTGAACCATTATATCGTTTCCAAATCAAAATATGTTGATCTAGATACTCCTAAAATCGTGTAGGAATTTGTCGATCATGAATCGGAGCCCCCCGGATGTTCCGATTCAATAACTTGAAGTTTATGGTTTGCGATAACTGTCCATTTCTGACCAAACCTGCAGGACGTGTTTCCTAAACCCGTAGTCATACCTTAGAATACCTCGTTCTACGTACACGCATCGGGAACATGGAAAAATAAGTATTTAATTTGTGAATTCCATTTCGAAGTGATTTTATATTAATTAAGGGTTCGTATCTTGAAATAGGTGCTCTGGCCTCTCGTACGCAGCAGGCGGGACTCTCTCAGGGTCAGGTAGCGTGGGACTGCTTGTGAGTGGACATTTATTTTAAATATGCATTATTTTATATGATTGGAAGGTTATGCATAAAATGGATTTATTTATATACATATAGATATTTTGGATTAAAGTTTGAGAAATTAATAAGTTGAGATGTTGGTAATATTAAATTGAGAATGTGATTTTTGATTGGAAAAGTTGAAATTTGGGGGATCTGGGAATTTAGTATGATGGGTTGAAGTTATATGATTACATTATGTAAATACCATCCCCTAGTTACTAGGCTTCCCACACGTGGCGCTGCAATTTCCGACATGTGGGAAGAACATGTGTTGATTAAGTCTCACACGTGGCGTTGGAATTTCAGGTGTGTGAGACACTTCCTATACATGGCGTTGGAATTTCCAGTGTATGGGAAGATTATGTGAATTGCTAGGAATCATCACACGTGGCGTTGGAATTTCCGGCGATGATGTAGTTTGTGCGCGTAGGACTTAGTATTGGAGCTACACGTGGCGTTGGAATTTTCGGCGTGTGAGCTATGGAGTTTCGTCCCCCGGTTGGACCGCTCATCCCTAGACGCAGGATAGCAACAGGAAATCTTGCGGGCTAGCCAAACAATCCCCTGGTTGGATTGTTTCCCGGTACCTAAGTAGTGTGATAAATATTATGTATATTTTTGGATATATAATTATACTTATGTGTGTGTGTGTGTGTGTGTGTGTGTGTGTGTGTGTGAGGGTAAGTCGGTTAAAGTATATACAGTGGTTTGGTAAGAGAAGTATAATTGTGGGAATAAAGTTTATGGAAAGAGTGTTTAGTTTTAAAGGGTTTCGGAGAATGATGTTTTTGATCATTAAATAAAAGTTATTGAATCTGCATGTTTTGATCATTATTTTTACACGGTGGGGTTATTATGTTGTTTTGAATGCAAACTTTGTTTTTGTCCACTCACATGTTTTCTGTTTTGCGCCCCCCAAACAGTAGTCGCTCTGATGGGTTTCGGAAAGTTGCAAGCCGTGTTCGAGGCCCTGAACCGTGAACGTCAGTAGATTAGGTTTCAAGTAATTTCCTTCTACTCAAATGGTTGTTCTGGTAAACTAAATTCGTTAAATGCTCTGTTATTGCCCATGTTAGGTTTTACTTGTGAGACCGGAGGCCATTTAGTGTATACTGTTAAATGTTGAATGCATGCTGCTGGTTGGGATTATATTATGTATTTATGCAGGTTGAAATTTTTGGGATTGCTCAATTTACAAGGGAGATTGCCAAATTTTTGGTAGAAAGTCTCAATTTTTAGTAAGTAGGCCCGACATAGGGTGATGTCGGTAACAAGACGGGATTCGTCCTGGTTTTCGAGGAATTCCAGGGCGGGTCCTATCACCAAGATCAAACTGTTTATCTGGAGAATGGTGGAAAACATCCTCCCCACTAAGCTCAATTTATTTAGACAAAAAATCTCTCCCAACCCCACCTACCCATTTTGCTGCCTGCATGAGGAATCTATTGAACATATGCTTTTGATATGCCCTTGAACCTTGCCAGTTTGGTTTGGAGCCCCTTTTTCTTACCGTGTCGATCCCCAATGCATTACTACAATTGATAACTAGCTGAAAGACCTTCTGCAATGGGAGTTCTCTTTGATGGTTGAAAGGGATTGGCTTGTTACTCACATCTGCTTCTTCATGTTGGATCTGGAAAATGAGGTGCAAATTCTGCTTTGAATGAACCCAACCAGACCCACACAGGGTCATTTCAAGTGATATGGAGGCGGCGGAAAATTTCTTATCTACATCTATTCAACCAACCAGACCATCTGCCTTTGTGGTGGGCGAAACTAACGATTGTCTCTAGCTGCCTCCCAGAAATGGCTGGATTAAGGTTAATTTTGATTCAGCATGGGATTGGTCTTCCCATAAGGCTGGCTTGGGAGTTGTAGCAAGAGGCTCAAATGGCTTATTGCGAGGTGGTATGGCTTTTCCGACAAGAAGTAGTTCAGTGCTGATGGCTGAGGCGTTGGCTGCTCTCCATGCTTTGGCATTAGCAAAACTAATGAAATGTGATCGTGTGTTTTTTGAAACTGACTCTGAGATTTTGTGTGATAGGATCAAAGGGGCTGTTGGCAATAGAATCTGGACAATCTATCCCCTCATTCAGGAGATTAGGAAGGTCTCGTATGCCTTCCCCCATATCGAATGGAACTGGATCCCCTGCAAAAGGAATTGAGCTGCCCACGTCGCAACATCGATAGGTACAAGAGCGGTGAAACTGGAAATTTGGGTCAATCGACCACCTCTATCGCTGATGCATGTCCTCGTCTCTAATGGGCTCCCATGCCCCCTATTAATTAGTTCAATTTTGTTAGGGTTAGAAGCTGTGTTCTAGGCTGCGTTGAGTTCTAGCTGTTTCTTGATCCAACTCTGTTTGTATCGCTCTGCTTTTGTCTCTGTATTGCTCCTTCCCGTTTGGCTTGTTCAATGACATCAGATTTCGACCAAAAAAAAAAGAATTGAAAAGTAAATGGGACCCACACAAATTAGGAATTGAATTCCTGATTTTGGAGGAATTCATTCTCTGGTGGGATCCAGTGTTATAATTCTTAGAGAATTAACCCATTATGAATTCATCTTTTTTACTTATTATATCCTTGCACAATTTTTGAAATTCCAAATATGCCAACTATTTTAACCCAACAACGAGGATATTTTAGTAATTAGTACCACTCCTACCCTAATTCCATATGGTTTAGTAAACAACTTCAATAGGAATCCGGAATCTAATTTCCTTAAATCCATATATTTAATAAACAACTTCATTAGGAATCTGGAATCTAATTCTCCTCAATCCAACACCTCCTCAATTCAATTCCTCATAATCCAATTACAAATTAATAAACATTAGTGTCACTTTTAAAAAAAATTAGTATATTTAGTGAAAATTAACTCACCTCATTCCAACCCTTGCATCTACTTAAACCGAAAAAGAAACATTTATAGCTCATCCGTATGAAAGTTTTTAGTTCCACCCTGACTACGAGTCGCATGGCATAGATACCTCTTTTATGTAGTTTTATTTTGGGATTAGAATTGTCCTCGGAAGGGCTACAGCTCATTGCATGCTCCAGAGGGTAGGGCATAATTGCTCTGTCGGCGGATAACTCAAGTTCAACCAAGTGAGTTTCCAAAGCAGAGTTGAAGACCAAAGTCATCAAATTTCTAAATTGCCTCCACCACCTCTCACTCTCTTCCTATATACTCTCTCACTCTGCTCTACATAAATTCTCTCCCACTCACTCACTCAGTGTGATTTCAGTCTCTCTCTCTCTCTCTCTCTGCTTCGCATATTCTCTCACTAGTAACTAGCACTGTCGGGGGAGTGGAGGGAGAGAGAACTTCAAATACCATATACCCACTGGAGGGCTCATCTCTCTAAAGCTTTCACACCATTCTCTCCCATTTTCAGGTTAGCTATTTGATCCCGGTTTTCACCTCTTACTATTTTCTCTTTATGCATTGTTCTTCTTTGCTTCATTTTAATGTCATTTTTTGGTTTTTTGTTTTCTTCCCACTGTATAATAGCACAAGATCTGTGCTTGCACTTGCCTTTTCTTTTATGGGCTGTGTGGACAAAGAGTGTGATCTTGTTTTTGTTTTTGGCTTAAAAGGTTTAAGATTTAGTTATAAATTTCATTGTTTGTACATCTTGGCTTCAGATCAAGGGATTGAACATTTTAGTATCCAAGAGGGCAGCTTGATTTAAGGCAATGGATGATTGATAACTTTCTATTTTGGACTGGAGGTGGTAATTCTTGATCCCCAACTGAGAAAGAAAATGAGAAGAGCTACAGATTAGTAAAAATGTAACGTTTGCCTACTGGTGATGTAAATCCTTAATTTAATGCAATCCCATATTTTGGAATAGCAAGGACAATAGATATACCAGAAAGTCTCTAAGTTTAATTTAATCCACTCCTTCATTAGTTCATTTAATCCTGCTGTGATTGCAAACTCACTCTCTCTTCAACAAATCTAGTTGCTGCTTATTTCATAAAGTCCATAATCATAAATGTATGCGTAGTTCATAGCCTCTAGAAACTTACCGTATCCGGAATCCGTCATGTTTCTCATGTCTCAATCTTGAAACGGTGATGCCATCTGGATTTATTTTATTATCTTCCAGGAAATTTTGTGTCAATTAGTTACTTCTCGATACAGATCTGATGGTATTTTCCCTCTATTTGGATGAAGGAATTGAAAATGACATAGAATTATAAAATTATGGAATTTAGATTTCTATAACTTTAATTTCTGGCAATTGAAGATTTCAGTGTTTGGATTTATGTATGTCGAATTTTGTAAATGACACTATGGAAATTGTGAAATGACACCTATTTTGGCGGAAATTAAACTTGGGAATTTGATGCCCCAATTTCCACGATTTTTTCCGCACGTCATTTAATAAATTCCGCACTTAAGTTGCCAAACAAGGGAATTGTCAATTTCTCCTCTTAAATTCCCAACTTTTAGCTAAATTCCAAGTTATTTTCCCTCATCCAAACGGAGGGCGAATTTGTGTTTTCAACGTTGGTTGAAAGTAGAATGAATGCAAAATCCTCTGTAGGTAGGTATTTTACCAAAAGTTGAGCTGATTAAAAGTCTGATGTATATCAGACTGCAAATTTGGCTAGGAGAAATTAACCACACTTTGGAACAATTAATCAAGTTGTTGAGATATGTTATTTATTTATAACAGACTGCAATGTGCTAATGATTTTTTTTTTTCTTTAAGCATACTTGTTCTGTCAGTTCTCAACTATTGACCATTTACTTCAAATAATCGACTCTAAGTTTTCTATTATTAGTGCAGGGTTGAGGGAGTTAATTGCAACAATATCATGAAATCTAAGCATAATTCTCCAGGAAACAGAACAAGAAGCACGATATCTATATTCGTTGTTATTGCTCTGTGTTGTTTCTTCTACCTTCTTGGAGCATGGGAAAAGAGTGGTTTTGGAAAAAGAGATAGCATAGCATTTCCAGTAACCAAGCAGACAGATTGCAGCAATGTCTTTACTAATTTGAACTTTGAAACACATCACAATATGGAGGAGATAGTTGAACCCTCTGAACCTAAAGCCAAAGTGTTCAAGCCTTGTGATGTTAAGTATGCTGATTATACTCCTTGTCAAGAGCAAGACCGAGCAATGAAATTCCCCAGGGAAAATATGATATACAGGGAAAGGCATTGTCCACCAGAAGAGGAAAAATTGCATTGTCTTATTCCAGCACGGAAAGGATATATGACTCCTTTCCCCTGGCCTAAAGGCCGTGACTATGTCCACTATGCCAACGTCCCTTATAAAAGCCTGACAGTTGAGAAAGCTGTTCAGAACTGGGTGCAGTTTCAGGGAAAAGTTTTCAAATTTCCAGGTGGAGGAACAATGTTCCCCCAAGGCGCTGGTGCATATATTGACGAACTTGCATCAATTATTCCGATTTCAGATGGCTCTGTCAGGACAGCATTGGATACTGGTTGTGGTGTATGTTGGTTTTCTTAACTATGCTTGTGCTCTTATTTTTGCATTTGCATGTGTACATTCATTGCTTCACATTGCCATTCTGTCATCTGCATTTAATTTGAGCGACTTAACTTCCTTTAGTCAATCCAAGACTATGAGTACAACAATGGGTTTTCAGTCTCCAGAGAATGTTAGGTAGATTTGCTTGTGCATGTAGTGAATGCAAATGCACATTCAATGATACTGTGTTATATATATGTAGCTAAATCATGTATGTATGTGAGCAGTGAGCTATCCTAGTATACATGTTCACACACAGTTCTTTTGTTCATATGTGGTTCTTTACTAATGAGACCAACCATGATACAGGTTGCAAGTTGGGGTGCATACTTGCTAAAGAGAAATGTATTAGCCATGTCCTTTGCACCACGGGATAATCATGAAGCACAAGTGCAGTTTGCATTGGAGCGAGGTGTACCTGCTGTTATCGGTGTGCTTGGATCAATTCATCTTCCATACCCATCTAGGGCCTTTGATATGGCTCAGTGCTCTCGGTGTTTAATTCCATGGACTGCAAATGGTAAGATCTCGATGTAACCAGCATTAAGCTTGAGTAATCACATTTGATTTCCTTAGTTTCTGTATTATATATATATATATATATATATTTTAAATTAGAGTTGAATACAGATAGTAGAAAAACATATCTATATCTATTTCCATACTCAGGTCATATGGTCAAATTAATTGTCACAATCTTGCCTCGACTCTCAAGGTTGACCACTGAAATAAGCTTAGAGTCGTTTGGTAAACATTTATACTTGATTTCCATTGGTATAAATGATTACTGATTTTCACACTTTCATTTTGAAGACTATTTTTCTATGTAACTTCATGTTTTCTATGAGGTTTTATGCCAAAAAGTGTAAATAAGTCTTACAAGGGTGATAAATTGTCTGCAAGTCTTACATATCTGGCCATTAATTTAGTTACCAACCCTGCTAAAATTTTATTTTCCCAAGTTTTCTTTTGGTTGATATTGACTTCCTCAATCCATCCTCATCTGTTGACTTCCATATAAAAGAGGGCTTCTGATTGTAGTCCCATCTTTTAACTTTGTTTTCCATGTTTCGACATTCAAGAATAGTTTATTTACTGAATATCTCTGTAAGTGCTGGAAGTTAAATGATTCACATGCTGAACGGCTGTGTGTAGATGGGATGTACCTAAAAGAAGTTGATCGGGTCCTTAGACCTGGTGGATATTGGATCTTGTCTGGACCTCCAATTAATTGGAAGACATACTACAAAACGTGGAAGCGGTCTAAGGAGGATGTCCAGACAGAGCAAAGACAGATTGAAGCACTAGCTGAAAGTCTTTGCTGGGAGAAAAAGTATGAAAAAGGAGATATGGCTATTTGGAAGAAAAAAGTTAATACAAAATCCTGCAAAAGCAAGTCTGTCAATGTATGCCAGACAGAGGATGCTGATGATGTCTGGTGAGTTCCAGGAACTGTGCTGAGGAGCCTTGTTTATTGTTCTTAAATATTCACTAATCATGTTTAAAGATAATCTCATGGTTGTGGATAAAGTCTCCCTGCCTCTGACTTGAGGTTTGGTAGATTTTTCCGGAAGTGAGACATACCCAGTTAGGGGAAAGAGGCGCAGGACTTTGCAGCAGGTGACAGGTCACAGGATAATGCAAGGAAACCCTTTTTGAAAACCTCAAATTATATAATATGAAGTAGCTGTTGCTGGATTTCCCTGTCAATATTTCTCAAAACAAGAAGTAATCAAAGAGAAAAAAAGTAGTGCATTGGTTACTGACTTTGGTTTCAACCAGCAAACCAGTCCACTTATCTAGGAAATTGTTAAATATAACATAGTTTTTACAGACAGACATGGTAGTCGAATTGGCATGTTGTGCATATTCCACATTCCCGCCCCTCTGTAAACGTGATGTGCTGGTTGCATGCCTCCAGTTTGTGAAAAGTTTTTCAGTTAATGTCTTTGTACCTCTTGCATCACTCGTTACTTTATATTTGTAGACTGGAATTTTCTTGTGCCCTGTCCTTCTGTAGTTATTATGTTGTTCTAGACAATAATTCTGTTTTATTTGGGAAGACAAGGTAATTAAGCCCCTACCTCCCATTGTGTTCTTGCACACACTTTGGTTAGAAGAAAATGTTGTGCTTATGAATTTTATGTTAGTCAATGCTGTGGAGTCTTAGAAGATATAAATCTCTCGACAGTAGAAGTTGGACGGGTTTTTATTGTTTGAGTTGGTCCCCTAGTTCAGAATTACCTTAAATGCATTGATATAAGCAGAATGATTGTATAAATTTAGATTCCATTTATTAGAGTGAACATTTTCTCTTTTCTACTTCGCTTTTATGTTATTTTTCCCCCTTTGTCATTCTATGATTCTAGTAATTGCAAAGATTAGCTTCATTTCCTACAAGTGTTGCAATTATACAAGGCGGGTTCCCTTAGATCAGTGATGAAGTTTCAGTCTATTTCTATCTCGCTTGCTCAAGTTCATTTGGCCGTCCTTTTTTCTTCTTGTTTTCTCGATACATGCATGTCCTATGCAATTCTGATAAGGGCATTTTTGAAAGGATGTATTCCAGTTCTAGAGTTAGATTGTTACAGCAATCATAATTCTTAGTTTTATTTGGTATGTTTCAGGTACAAGAAAATGGACACATGCGTAACCCCCTCTCCTGAGGTAACCAATGCAAATGAAGTAGCAGTGGGGGCGTTGAAGTTTCCTGCGAGGCTTTATGCAGTCCCTCCTCGAATAGCTAATGGTTTAGTTGACGGAGTTACTACTGAATCTTACCAAGAGGATAATAAACTTTGGAAAAAGCATGTAAATACTTACAAAAGAATCAACAACTTGATTGGCACTACCAGATATCGGAATGTCATGGATATGAATGCAGGCCTTGGAGGATTTGCAGCAGCCCTTGAATCACGAAAATCTTGGGTTATGAATGTTGTGCCTACAATTGCAAAGAACACTTTAGGTGTTATTTATGAGAGAGGTCTCATTGGCATTTATCATGACTGGTATGCCCCTCTCTCTCTCTCACACACACAAATTTGCCTTGTTGGAAGTGTATCAGTTTCCTCCAGGGCTTGTTAACCTTTATGTTTTTTGATGATTTTTTATTATTATTTTTTAACTTGGCTTTTCCGTCTTCAACATCTGGAACAAGATTGGAATTTAAATGTTTACAAAAGGAAAAATAGATTAAAAGGGGTTTGTTTTCCTGCAAAGCAAAGACTGTCAGTTTCTTCTCAATTAAGATTTACAATAGTAAGATCTAAGTAGGATGCTTGGTAGTTACTAATTCCATGTCATAACCAAAAAGGTAAATCTTCTTTCAGGTGTGAAGGCTTCTCCACGTACCCAAGGTCGTATGACCTTATTCATGCTAGTGGGGTGTTCAGCTTGTACAAGAACGAGTAAGCCTCATCATCTTCCTGTGTACCTGTGTACCATAAATCATGCTTAGTGTTTGGATCTATGATATAGCAATCAAATCACGTGATACAATATTTTGCCATGAACCTTCATATTTAAGACTTAATTCATATAAATGTATGCAATTTTACTTTTAGCCGGCTAACAGCAAGATGTAAGAATATTTGATTCACTAAACCCAAAAACTCTTATGTAACAATTGTTTTCTCTAGGGCCGATTAAATAGTGGTGGATTTTTAGGGATAAAGTGGAAATTAACATAATAATTATACGAAAAGACTGAGCTTCCTGTATTACTAAAGGTTTTGTTCATGCATAATTCTATCTCTATTGTTATCATAACAAAGTCACTATTATTTTTCCACTAAAAAAAATTTCAAGTCATGATATTCTGCATGATTCTAATGGAACAACTAATTTTGATTAGCTGCAGTTTCCGTATAAGGTTCAACATTGTTACATGAAACGTTTAACAACCTCCGGAGTGCTGATTGATTATTTGAATGGATTAAGCAGGTGCAACCTGGAAGACATCCTTCTGGAGATGGACCGCATGTTGCGGCCTGAAGGTGCCGTCATCTTCAGGGATGAAGTTGATGTCCTGAACAAGGTTAGGAAGATAGTCGGGGGCATGAGATGGGATGCCAAAATTATGGATCATGAGGATGGCCCCCTTGTGCCGGAGAAGATATTGGTTGTCGTTAAACAGTACTGGGTTGCCGGCAGTAGAAACAGCACATCCAAAGATCAGTAAACCAGGAGTGATCATTTGGCCGTGAATAAAACCGAAAATAGCGCCACAGTTATGAAATTGCTCTATAGTTGGGGAACCAAAGTGTTCTGATCCTTGGGGATGATGAGTTGTGTGTAATTTTAATTTATAGAACATTTATTTACTTTCTAATTCGCTTGATTTCACAGGGGAGTAGGATTATAGGGATGTTGAATAATTAGTTCAAGAATGTCACAATGCAACAGAATTAATTTATAAAGATATTTCTCAGTTCTCTTTCTGACCAAAGTAAACTATGCAGTTTTCTATCTAAAGATCAAAATTGATGTACTTTGTTTGAAGATCTAGCAAAGTCTAGCCTAGACGAACTTGCTTTGTCATGACAAGAGATTCAACCCAACTCAGTCGGAGTTTGACCCGGCTCAACCCATCATCACTTTAATCATGGCGGCACCTTGCAGTTGTACTCATTATGCTTGTCCATGCACTCAATTTTAACAATTAAATGTTTTGTGGTTCCAGCATTAGGATTTTCGTAAAATTCTCGTTAATTGCCTATGTGACATCTTTGGATGCCATTCTTTTGCATTTCAATTTGAGGATATTTTCAAATTCGATAATCCATGTATTTGACTTTGGATTGGGGCCAACCTAATTCGAATTCGTTCCTCGAAAGAGATGAAAAAGGCTACAGTTGAAGGATCAAACGCACTATGCTCTAGCTTTGAAATAGACTCTCAACTTAAATGTATCCAAATTTCAGACTCACAAGTCACAACAATGTAGTCAAGATTTCAAGCTAGCCTCTAGAGATCTATTCATAGGCTCTCGAGATCTGTAGGTAGCAGTAGCAGCAGGATCAACCCAAAATGTGATAAGTTGAAACGGAAACTTATCTCAGTAGTCTAGAAACTGGTTCTCCCAGTCCAAGGGCACATAATTGATATTATAATTGTTACATAACATAACATTCTTGGGGCTAATCTACAAGAAACAAACTACAACGATCATTCACGTGATATAACTTTGACAACACAAAAGATGGAAAGAAACTTTGATGGTCGGTCTATGAGTTTATCTCTATTTCTGACTTCCCTTGATCAACTCATTCCCATTGAGCCATCTAGGGTTAGGTGGGCCAAAATATTACGACTTTTTTTGTCTTTTTCACTAAAGCGAGATTCTAGAAAGAAAAGAATTCGAATTCAATGCAAAGGACGGACATACTACCCACACACATATGCATATCATACCTTACTTCTTATCAAAATGTAATAGGAACCCTCCTAAATAATGGCCAAAATCCAACCATTCCTACCTAGGCAAACTTCTTCTCTATGAGGCACCTGTAATGCACGCGGTATATCCGTACCATCTAATAATTTCCTGTCGCATACCATATTTTCGCCCGAACTTTTATTTTGTTTAATGCCTCCTAGTATTTTATAATTCCGAGTGCAGTTTCTATTTTCTCATGCAGTAACTTCATTCTCCACATGATACAAATGATATCATGTATGAAAGTTTCTGGTAAATTATTAATTTTTTTTTTAAGCTTTTTAAATTGACAGTTCAAATCATGAACCTATACTGTGGATGACTTGCTATAGTACAACAAAAACCATTCTGATTGATTCCAAGCTCACATCATTCACACACAGGGGACCCCAAGATAGTGTCAGTCGGATTCGAATCATATCCGGTGCTTGAAAGTCCAGACAGAGCAAAACCGTGGGCTGGAGACAAACGTACATAAACTTGCCAAAAATAAAAAGGTTGCATAGCATTATTGAGTTCGAAGAATTATAGCCCCATTAAATTGAACACATTGTGATATACTTGACTGCCCCTTTGGGGCCCACCTCCATGGCCCACCTGTGGTCACAACTGGACAATCCTGTACCTTGATGACTAGACACCACATTGGCATTGGCTTCGACATTGAGGTCACTTCAAGCTAGGGTTTCATCCCATCATGCCACTTATATATATTGTTGCTCTCATTAATTAATCCCATCTTAGAACAGACAGTTCTAAGCTAAAGAAAGCATGCATGCATATGTAGCATATACTTCATCTTTCACCCAACCTAACACTAAGATTTATAAATATTTTCCGTGAATGAATTGTCATGTAAAAGTCCTTTCGCACACTTACGTACACATGTTTTATATAACTTTATTAGCATGTTAACACACGCTCACGTGTGTGCCAATTAGATTTTTATTACTTGCATAAGAATATTAATGAATACTAATGTGTTATTTATTATTTTGCGCTTTAGATTAGATTATTTTTCCTTTTAACTTTTAAGTTTACTAAGAATACTTCTTGAGTTTTTGAATGTATCGCTATTTTGAGCTTCTCCCTTAGTATATAAAGATTACTTTATTTTCCTTTTAATTCTTAATTTTAATAATTACATATAGACGATATAGTTGTATATCCTTAATCCTTTACCATTTTTTTATTTATTGAAATTAATGTTTAGTTGGAATTTTTTCCTGCAATAATGCATAAATAGCAAGGGATCTCATTTTCTCCTGCAACAATAATGCCTATCAAAAGAAGTCTAATACAAGCCTAATACGAAACATTCTTTTCAATCCCTCGGCATTTTGAAAGAAATGTTTTGAATGATGGAGATATGTACCTAATTCTAAGAACTTTTAATCAAAGATTTTTCATTGGATGTGGGGAGCAAATTATAGGATAAATCTTATTAATATTACGACCAAATAAAGGGTGTCAACAACTGTTGGAGACAATATTAGAAAAGAATATGCTAACCACTACATTTCAACTAGAGAACACACCAGAAATCAGAAATGAAAGAAAATTCAAATTTGGAGTGTGATAATTACTTAGCAATGTGGCTTAGCTAGCAACGAAGTAAAGTGGAATACGATATTGAACAGTTTGAATAGAGAAAGATGGAGGGGGACAAAGATCTACAGAACGATCATGTGGGGCTTCCACTACCTCAAGAGAAAAATGGGGATAAAGGTCCCCTCTATCATCAATATATGACTATTCTTTCTTTCACTATACAATGTGGGCTACTAAAATTGCATTATTAGAGTCTCTCTATCTGTATTTAAGATAAAAATGAGTCCAAGTTTCATGTCACTTTCATTGTGCACAGTGTCAGATTCGGTTTGCATTATAGGTTGATGATCTGAATCAATAAATTTTTCAGTGTAACCGTAACTCCGTCGCGTGGTGTTATCAATCTACTTATGTTATAACACATGTATGTTTAGTTTTTTGATAGATTATTACCACTAACTCTAAAGATAAATTTGTTATTCACCATGTTATAACACTTGGATTAATAACATTATGTAGCAATGTTATGGTAGCACAGTTTTATCAGCCAGATCATCAATTTTCTATGTCTCAGTTAAGGATCAGTAATATCATGTACCCTACAATATTTAATCATTTGAAAGACAAACTCAATGTCGCCCTAGCGCTGGGGGTGAAAGCTCCCTTATAGCTACAACTGTGGAATATTAATTGTCTTAACTGGATGCCCAACCCAAAAAAAAAAGTGATAAAATTGCAGAGTTCAATTTTGAAATTTTCTCTATAAAATAAAGGGTTAAATACTTTTTTGGTCACTGAGAAAAAAATTTGGTCAAATTGATCACTATATTACCCATAATTTATAATTTATAGACATGCCATTAATTTTCATCAAGTGATTGTGTTAAATACCCTTTTAATCATTAAGTTTTACATAAAATTTTAATTTGATCAATGAGAAAAAAAAAAAATTAGCCAAAAACCATGCAAATGATAGGCTCTTGCATAGGCTGACTGTAGGCTAAAAATTAATCGTAGTTGTAGCATTACTTAAGGCTAAAAATATGATTTAACTAATTCATGTTAATGAAAGTTTAACAATCTCCCTCAAACAGAACAATAGCAACAAAGAGATTATTAAAAAAAGAAAACATATCGTCTCAAAATAAGTTCATATCTCAACAAAAGGCAAATCCATCTCTTCCAATCTTAATCCCAACCATTACATATTCACAAAAATCAAATCCATAACTATTTCAGTACATGGATTTGATGAAAAAAAATAAGTTCAAAACAAAGTTGCAAGAGCATATTTATTTTTATTTTTATCAATGACCAAATTGTAATTTCGTGCAAAACTCAATGACCAAAATAGTATTTAAACACAATCACTTAACATAAACTAATAGCAAGTCTAGAAAGGGTAAACTTTGGGTAATACATTGATAAATTTGGCAAAAAATAATAATTTTAGTGAGCAAATTGAAATTTGTGTAAAATCAAATACTAAAAAAGGTATTTAACCCTAAAAGAAAACATGCATGCATGAGAAATAAATAATGTTATTTCTTGAAGGGTGTGGTTGAATTAGCTTTTGCAACCAATTTGAAGCGAGTTGTCTTATTGCTATAAATTAGAATAACAACTAAAATTCATTGCAAAACAATGATAAAAATAATAATAACAACAGCAATAATCATAATAAATAAGCACTTAAATCACTCATTTTTTTTAGAATTCACTGATAATAATAATAAACCATTTTTCTCATTTGGCAAGTCATAACAAAATGACAACTCTTCAATCATTTTCTAAAAGGAGGAAAGGGGAGACTTTAGTTCGCAGATAAACAAAAAGAAGAGACAAGATCTAATCCTTTGCAGATGGTAGCGTTTTGTCTGATTTTTATAGGTGGCATGTTATCATGATTGCAAAGCCAATTTTATTTTTTGGGAAATGACTTTTTAGCGAAAGTTGATTCCAAATTAAAATTTAAGTGGGAACTATGCAACCATTGGAATTTCACAGAGTTGTTTAGTCACCCACATATTAGTCACTAAATATCATCAAATAATGGTGACAGTTACCACTTTTTTTTTTTTTTTGTTTCTTGTTTGTTTTTTTTTTTTTATGGGGCAGTGAATCTTGTAGAATTTAAAAGACTCCATCTGAGACTTCAAATTTGCTAACTCTATCCTTTTATTTAACTTCCACATTTTGTCCAAGTTTGAGATAGAAGATAGATTAGTCATGACGAAGTCTTATCAATTTCAACCCCCATAAAATAATAGGATCGATATAAACATCAATACACTTATTAACTTATTCATATCCGGTTTGCATTATAGTTCGATGATCTGAATCAATAAATTTTTCAGTGTAACCATAACCCAGTCACGTGGTGTTGCCAATATACTTATGATATAATACGTGTATATTTAGTTTTTTCATAGATTATTACCAATAACCCTAAATATAAATTTGTTGTTCACCCATGTTATAACACTTGGATTAATAACATGATGTAGCAATATCATGGTCACACAGTTTTATCAGCCAGATCATCAATTTTCTATGTTCCAATTAAAGGATTAGTAATATCATGTACCCTACAATATTTAATCATTTGAAAGACAAACTCAATGTTGCCCTAGCGCAAGGGGTGAAGGCTCCCTTCTAGCTGCAACTGTGGAAAATAAATTGTCTTAACTGGCTGCCCTACCAAAAAAAGAAAAAAGAAAAAAAGTGATAAAATCGAAGAGTTCAATTTTGAAATTTTCTTAATAAAAGAAGGGTTATATACTTTTTTGGTCACTGAGAAATTTTTTTCGTTGGTCACTGTGTTTTCTAAAGTTTACAATTTATAGGCATTCTATTATCTTCCATTAAGTGCAAGTTTTATTTGTATTTCCTAACTAGTTGGAGTGGACTGTTGGAGTGGAGACAGAGTGAATGGCGAAGTTCGAAGGTTAGTATTGAGCTGTTCGAAGGTTACCCACCGTAATTTTTTTTTTGTTACAATAGCAAAGAGATTAACAAAAGAAATTATAACGTCCCAAAATAAGTTCATATCTCAACAATTGTTTCACAAAAGGCAAATCCATGTCTTTAAAAGAGCTCAAATCATAATCCCAACCATTATGAAAACAAAGTCAGTATATGGATTTGATGAAAAAAAATAACTTCAAAACAAAGTTGCAAGAGCATACCATTTGTATGGCTTTTGGCTAATATATATATATATATATATATATATTTATTTATTTATTTATCAATAACTAAATTAAAATTTCGTGTAAAATTCAATAATCAGAAAGGTGTTGAACACATTCACTTAACATAAACTAACAGTAAGTATTTAGAAGAATAAAAAGGGTATTTAACCAAATTATCAACTTTTGGAAATACTGATCAATTTGACTAAATTCTTTTCACATTGATCAAATTGAAATTTTGTGTGAAACTCAATAATCAAAAAGGTATTTAACCTAAGAGAAAACATGCATGTATGAGAAATAAATTATGTTATTACTTGAAGGGAGTGGTTGAATTAGGATTTGCAATCAATTTGTGAGCGAGTTGTCTTGTTGCTATAAATTAGAATAAAAACTAAAATTCATTGCAAAACAATAATAATAATAATAATAAATAAGCACTTAAGTCGCTAATTTTTTCAGCATTCACTGATAATTAAGCGACCAATAAACCATTTTTCTCTTGCTGGCAAGTCATAACAAAATGACAACTCTTCAGTCAATTTCTAAAAGGAGGAAAGGGCAGACTTTAGCTCACAGGTTAAAAAAAGGAAGAGACAAAAATCTAATCCTTTGCAGATGGTAGCGTTTTGTCTGATTTTATAGGTGCCATGTTATCATGATTGCAAAGCCTTGTATTTTTTTTTTGAGGGGTGAAATGACTTTTTAGCGAAATTTGATTCTTAAACTGTCACTTTGCAAAATGGAAATTCACAGAGTTTTGAGTATTCTAAGTGAGAGACTAGAGTTTATGGATTTTTACTGTGCCTTTCACAAACTTCACATAGTTAAAAAGATAGATTTTTTCAGAATTTTAAAATTCAATGATAGAGTTTTGAGAAAATTCTAAAGAGTCTTGTAGAATTTAAGAGACGCTATCTGAGTTTTGACAAAATCCAATTGATAGAGTTTTGACAAAATTTTGCTGAGACTTCAAATTTGCTAACTCTATCCTTCTATTTAACTTCCAAATTTTGTCCAAGTTTGAGATGAAAGATAGATTAGTCATGACAAAGACTTATCAATTTCAACCCTCATAAAATGGGATATCAATATATCAATACACTTATAACTTATTTATTTGAATCAGCACAAGTGGAAAATTCTTCAACTCTACCTTCATTTCTTACTTCATGAACATACCTTAGATCGTGTGAGTTATCCAATCCAATCTAAACCTTGCCACCAAACATGACCTTTGGGTAATGAAAATGAAACTTTATTCTTATTTAACATTCATTTATTTTTACTTTATTTTTTTTTTTAAGCAAAAGATCACGAAGAATGATTTGGAACTACAGAAAACAAAAAACAATTCTCTCACATATATGCTCTTACCAATCAAAGTGTGAAAACTCAAAATCTTCATTATTGTTGAAAGAGAATTTGTAAGGAGAAATAAGAGGAAGAGAAAGAAAATATAATTTGCTCAAACCAACTTGTATTCCATTCATATTTTGTGCTATTATTTATAGAGGTAGAGAGTCCTAAATTATTTACCACTCATAATTGGTAGGTTTACTAGTATATAATATAATTAAGGGTATTATGATAGGGTAATTGTGGCTATTATGGTGGGTATTTATAACCTATGGATTTATAACATTCTCTCTTAGATGTCCGCCATACAATGATATAGTTGCCTCGTTAAAATCTTTGCTAAGAAAACCCAGTGGGACAAAACCTTAGCGAAGAAAAAAGAGTACCACCTTGGTCTAGATCATTGACATCATATTGGACGTGCTAATGTTGGCTAGTTAAAAACCTTGTTAGGAAAAGCCACATGGGATAAAAACCTGATCAAAGGAAAAAAGAGTGCATTGCACATACATCCGATGTAGTAAAACTGAGATGCTTCCTTAATTGATATCTCCCCCTGATCTTTAACAGTCTAATTGCTTGTAAAGTCGTCGCATCCAGATACCATACACCAACTTCTGAAATATAGACTTCGGAGAGCTTTAGTAAAGAGGTCTATCAGGTTATCTAGGGAATGAATTTGTTCGACTTCAATCTCTTAACTTTTCTGAAGTTCATGTGTGTAGAAGAACTTTGGTGATATATGTTTGGTTCTGTCACCCTTGATAAACTCTTCTTTAATTTGAGCTATACACGCTGCATTGTCCTTCATACATGATTGTCAAGAGTTTCAATTAAGTTCATGTCATCGACATACACTAGTACGATTGTGAATCCAAAATTTGATTTCTTTATAAAAACACAAGGGTATATAGGATCATTGATGTAGCCTTCCTTAATCAAATATTCATTAAGACAATTATACCACATTCGTCCAAATTGGCATAAAACACAGTTACTGTAGTCTAATAGAGCCCTACCGGTGATAATAGTAGTTATAATTTGTCTCACCAGGCATGGTAGAAATGTTGGCCTATGAATCTTTTCAGGCTAGGCAGTGAGGATGGAGGTCAACACAAACGTCTTGCTTTGTGTGGTGCGATGTACGGGCGTGCCAACATTTGGGCCGAGATGGCCTAGAGTGCAATTTTTTATGAGTGGATGTCACGCCTCGGACTCGGAGGTCGGTGGAAACTCCGCACCCAGCGCGTGAGAAAATAAAAAATAAAATAAAATAAATAAAAGCAGAAACATTGGTTTGAAATAAACTTCCCTTATAAAAATAAATCCAAAATATTACAACTTTACAATAAATAAAGTTCTATCACTCTCATCTAATTCAGCCTCAACTAGTTTATTCCTTTTCTTGCCCACTAATTCATCTGAAAAATTAAATACGGTGATGGGTGAGCAACCACAGCTCAGTAGGGACATGAAACCTTACCACAATAGATTGATATAACTAAATTAAGTGACATGCAATCACACAACCAAATATCACATTAATAATGTTAATGTATGAATGCTCTTCATCTAATCTCGTTAATTCATATAACTGAACAAGCAGACCTGCACGTCCCATACCATGCTTATACCACTTGGTCCCGAATGCCCATTTATATGAACTAACACCCATTTCAATCATCCCATAATTCCCCTTTTGTTAGTCATCTTGTTTAACTCCCTTTCGCTAGTCCCGAATCACCCAATAAAAACCATGTGCACTGTGGGATCCCTGAGACCTGGTACCTACCAAGAGTTAGACTCAACTACACAAAAGATCATTCTCATTACCCTATTTTCCACCATTATTTTCTCAACTCCAGAACTCCAAATAATTTCCATGACATTATATAGTTCTTTTGTTCACATATCTCATAAAAACAATATAATCATTTAAATACCACCAATGTACATATAATCATGCCCACATTTTTCAAACAGTTAAGAGTACGTAAATATCCAATACAAGGAACGTAAATCAAACAGTAATATCACACATGATATAGAGCTCACGAAATTTAATTAGATCAATTCTTGCAAAAGGTCCCTAAGAAATCCCTACCTTAACACCAAAACTTTTGCTAGAATTGTAAGACGACTCCCTAATTTCCACCGCATCCATACTCAAATTCTCTCTTTCTAGTATTTTCCTTTCTTTACTCTTATGGTTTCCCAATGCAAACCATGCAAACCGTGCGTTTCAAAATGAAAGAATTACATTCCTATTTATACTAAAGGAATGTCGGCTACACCTTTACTTCTATTGGATGAAGTAATTGGCGGTTTACTCAAGGATAACAATATAACAACCTTTTTGTTCAAGCCAAAGTTGAAATATCTATCAAAAACTTTATTAAACAATTGCATGCTAGAAGATGTGTCGATAAGAGGAAAACTTAAAGTTCCACCTCCTGCTTACATGACGTGACCAATTTGTAAAGCTATACCAACTTTCTTGCTATTCACACTTAACTTAATAATATAATATGAAGGCACCACATGTTTTGACAGCAAAACATGATAACTAATAGAAACCTTTAACACCACACAATAAATTTGGAGGAAGATAAGCATGCGTATATCAAATGAATTATGTGCATATCAAATGAATAATAATAAAATACTTAGTTATTATTAATATCATAGATTCCAAAATAAAATATAGGCTTATTATCACAAAACATCCATAAAGTGTACGAAACTATCAGATTGAATCCTTAACATTTTTTTGTGTCACTCATGGTTCTCAAGGTTAGTATGTGCAATCACAAATGAGTTTTTATCAAAAATAGCCAAAATTTACCTCTTACTTTCATAAATGTCAGCTTTTATAAAAACTTTTAAAAATAGCCAAAAACTCACTTAAAAATACTCAAATGCCCTCAAAACTAAAACCCACAAAAACCTAAAAAAGCAAAACATGAAACCTGTAATCTATGTTTTCATTTGATTTTAAACATAAAAACTCCCCTATGTTAGTATCTATTGTCTCTGTCATTGGGCTCAAAGCTTTGGTATTATTAATTGTCGTCAGCCATGTTGATGCTATCACCATTGGAGGCCATGCACAACCCTTTGTCAGCCATATATGGACTTCAAAGTTGCTAATTAGATTCCGATATGAACTTTAACATTGCGGAGATGAATCAATAACTCTATGAATGTCTTGTTAAATATATAATACAAATACATGGCTTATTAGATATAATTAAGTAATTAGATAATGGAGATGAAGGAGATCATAGAAGAAAAGCTTTGTTTCAACTCAATGTTGGGTGGATGCAGTACTCGGACTAGCTAGGAATCAAGTCACATTCATGGTCCAACTCCTCCAATGATATAACATGGGATCAAACCTTTGTGTTTTATATATGTTTAAAATCAAATTGAAAACAAAGATTGCATTTTTTTAAGGTTTTTGTGGGTTTTTACTTACGAGGGCGTTTGAGTAATTTTAGGTGAGTTTTTTTGCTATTTTTGAAAGTTTTTATAAAAACTGACATTTATGAAAGTATGGGGTAAATTTTGGCTATTTTTGATAAAAACTCATCACAAATGGTTCCTGCCGTTAGGTTCTGTCAAAAACTCCGTTAGTTTGCTGACGTGACATACATATATATCACAAAACATCCCTGAGGTTCACACACCTATCACAAATGGTCCCTACGATTTGCCTTATTTTAATTTAAAATTCATAAAATTTTTATTTTCTTTTTAAAATTATTTATAAATGAAAAAACCATTTATAGAAGATTTAATTTTTAATCTTGAGGACCATTTATGAACACTAAAACTTTAGTTTTTTCATTTAAAATTTTATAAATTTTAAATTATTTTTTAAATACTCCATTAGTTTGTTGATGTGGCATATATATGGAGCCCACATCTACAATAATATAGTGTCACATGTATTTAAAATATAATATATATTTTAAAATAATTTACAAAAATTTTATGAATTTTAAATTTAAAAAATTAAAAAATTTGGTAAGGACCATTTGTGATAGATGCGTAAACCTCAGGGATGTTTTGTGATATATATATATATATGTCACGTCAGCAAATTAACGGGGTTTTTGACGGAACCTAACAGCATGGACCATTTGTGATCATGCACACTAACCTTGAGAACCACAAATGACACAAAAAAAATTAAGGATGCAATCTGATAGTTTCATAAACCTTATGGACGTTTTGTGATAATAAGCCTAAAACATATATATAATTACTATAATTTAATACTTACCAGAAAATATTAACATTTTAAGAATAAAGACTCTCACAGTGGATGTGGTGAATGGTTAAGTAAGCCTAGATCTGACTTCACATTGAACGATTATGGCCGAGAGAGGAATAGCTCAGCCCTAAGGTTCACGTCATAAGCAACAAGGCCGTTTGTGGAGACGGTGGGGTGACTGATAGAGTTGGTGATGCACTAGGCTCAGTAGCATAGCGGGTCAAAGATGGCACTAGGCTAGTTAGCCCAATGGGTTCGAACTCGGCTGAGAGACGGGAGTTTCCTGGAAAAAAACGGATGGACAGAATGGGTCGCCAAACTCAATAGCCCAACAAAAATGGACCCATATATGGTGTAAACAAAGATATGGATGTGTCGTTGAATTGCAATGAGTATCGAACCATAATTATAAAATCGCCAAAATTGAAAATAGAAAAAAACTAAAATCAAACATTCATATCAACTATATAAAATAATTGGCCAAAATTATAAAAATTTAAAAAAAAAAAAGAAAAGATAAGGATCATTTGAATAATGATTCAATCCCCCTTCATTCCAGCATTAATGATTTGGTTGTTGGATGAAATCAGCAAACCACAGGCTGTATTTGACCTTTAAAAAAGCACCCCAAAAAAAACCATGGGCTCCTGTTTTCCCAAGTACTATTATCGGTTTTCAGCTTTTTGGTGCTATTTGTCTCCTTGCTTGTTTCCCTCTTTTCTTTTCCTTTTCTTTTCTTAATATATTTCTTCATTTGTTACCCCAAAAAAACCATGTTAGCTTCAGATTACAAAGTAGTTCTAGGAATGTATCACATTTTCAATGGAGAAGTTTGAATGGCAAGCAAAAACAACGAGTGTTGTCTTGGAATGTAGAACCAAAAACATGGAATTAATGTTGGGGATAGGAACTTAGGGCTGGTTTGGTATTCTATTTGGATTTAATTTTATAAATTCAAAAATAGTTTTTAAGTCTAAAGTTACAAAAACCCATTTAGTTGGCTCATTTTTAAAAGAGGAATGCTAGCAACATTCTCTCTAACCTTCTCTTTTAGACTTTCTCCCTTCTCTTTATGACAAGTGTCATTTTCCATACACTTAAAACAATGACATTAATGCATCACACAATTTAGTTTTTGTTTTCAAAGTTTACCCTTTTAAAATGTATTGGCTTTTATATTTCCTTCAATTTATTTAAATTTTGTTATAACTTCTTTAGCACATTGTTAAAAAAAATAAAAATAAAAATAAAAACGTCATATTTTTTAAAAATAAAAATAAAGTTTGTTTCATGGCATTGTTATCATCTTTATTTTGTTTTTAACAAAACACGCGTTCTCTTTGGAAAAATTAAAATTTTAAAAAAACTTCAGTTTTTATTTTCTTATTTAATTTTTAACAAGGTGGTAAGAAAGTTATAAAAAAAATTAGCTTGTTATTAAAAAAAATTAATACATTTAATAAGGGTAAATTTGAAAAACAAAAACTAGTTTGTGTGATGCATTAATGACATTGTTTTTAGTTTAAGGAAAGTGACACTTGTCATGAGAAGAAGGGAGAAGGTCCAAAAGAGAAGGTTAGAGAGAATTGCTAGCACTCTCCTTTTTAAAAACTCAAAAATATCCCCATTATTAAAAAATAAAACAAATTTGAGGCTTTGCCAACTGGGTCTAGTCTAGTATAAAAGGGCCTTGTGGGTCTAGTCCAGTATAAAAGGGCCTTGACTTGCAGGTCAGAGGTCTCAAGTTCGAATCCCTATGACATCATAGTTGCATGTGTGTGTGAGAAATCTTCATCCCCATAATTTAGACTATCGCTGGTACAAAAAAAGAAAGTGAGGTTTTACAATTTTTTCTCTCTCTCTCTCTCTCTCTCTCTCTCTCTCTCTCTCTCTCTCAATTTGGGAATCAAAGGGCCAGTTTATAGAATGTTTTCTTAGAATATTTTATGAAAATGAAAACGAGAAAATAAATTTTCATTTTCAGGATTCGAAAATGCTCCTGGTAAATTAATTAGAAAACATATTCAGAAAATAAAAATAGTAAAAACGTGCTTGGTAGGACAATTTAAGAATAATAATATGTGAGTTATTTTTCAAGTATATTTTTTGCTCATTTTTGTCCAAATATATATATATATTAATTTTGATATTTTAAAGGCTAAAATTATTACAAACAATGAAAAATGTATAATTTGAGAATAATAATGTATACTTAAAATAATACAAAATTTCTAATTTTAGAAAAACCTAGATAATAAAATTATATTATCTTTAGTTTAAAATAAATATGAAATTGAATAATATATGATGGTTTATATTATCCTTAGCAAAATAAAACAATGAAGTGGAAAGAAAAAACTACAAATTGAAAAATTAAAAAAAGAAAAAAAGAAAAGAGAAATCAATTAGACCAATACATTATGTAGAAAATGAAAACAAAAAAAGGAAAATGAAAATTTGTTGTTTTCAGTTTTTGTGCATGAGTGTGAATTTGTTTTCATAAAATGAATTCCGGTGAAAATGAAAATGACATACCAAATGCGTTTTTGGAAGAAAATGAAAACGGGGCCTTGAAAACGTTACAGAACGGCCCCTAAGGTTCTTATTTTAATTTTAATTTTGTTTAGATCTTAAAAATAGTTTGGAGTTCAATACCAAATAAGTTTTTAAATCTTAAAATCAGTATTTAAAAACTCATGTTTGTAAAAATAAAAAATAAAAAATCATGATTTTTGAGTTTATATATATATATATATATATATATGCATATGTAACAATCTTGTGAATTTTTTTGTAAATAAATAAAAATATTTTTCAATTATTTGTATATATGACATAAAAGAAGATTTTCTATTTAAATCCCACACTTCTCTTTGTTCACCCCAATACTTAAATCATTAAGCTGTAAGTTTTATTATTGTGTAAAAAGACAAAAAAGGTCATCTAACTTAATACTTAACCCTAGTACATCTATACACACACCCTATACACCCCACCACTCTGAAAGCTTTCTTCATGGGAGTCATGGATGAACCAGATCAAGCTTCTTTAGACTAGAAGTATTGAGAAAGAGAGAGAGAGAGAAAGCAAAACAGAATAGAGTTCTCAAACAGATTTTCTCTTCTTAATTGAATACAGAGTTTTACAATCGACTTATATATATCTACTAGCTAACTAACTAGTGAATTAAGTTAAGAACAGATTAACAACAATAACAACCAGCCAGCTCATTAGCCAGCTCATCCTAACTAACAGACACGTGACCATCCTATCAGACACGTGCAGCATGAGTTATATTCATTCTGGCGGTTTGGGTTGTAGACTAACATCCCCCCTCAAGCTAATGCTTGGGGGACTAAGCATTAGGTTGTCTCGAAGATACGAAAACTGAGAAGTATGCAGCCCTTTAGTGAATATATCGGCCAGTTGATTACTACTAGGAATATGAGAAACCAGCATATCGCCCCTAGTAACACGCTCACGGATAAAGTGGAAGTCGATCTCAATGTGCTTAGTGCGCGCATGAAACACAGGATTGCTAGCAAGGGCTAAAGCCGAAATATTGTCACACCAAAGAACAGGGGGACGATCAAGAAAGACATGAAGATCATGTAGAAGTTGGCGAAGCCAGGATAACTCAGCGGAAGTGATAGCAAGAGCCCTGTATTCTGCCTCAGTCGAGGAACGAGAGACAGTGTTCTGCTTCTTAGCACACCAAGAGATAGGATTATTGCCGAGAAAGACAACATACCCTGTCGTGGACCGACGATCATTGACATCACCTGCCCAGTCTGCATCAGAATATGCTTGCAAATGCACATCACCAGAGGTGAAATGAATGCCATGAGTCAGAGTACCAGCCAAATAGCGCAGCACACGTTTGACAGCAGCAAAATGTGAATCTGTAGGAGTATGCATAAACTGGCAAAGAGTGTTCACGGCAAAAGCAATATCAGGTCTGCTGAAGGTAAGATATTGAAGCCCTCCCACTAGACTTCTATAGACAGTAGGATCCGAAAGAGGGGCGCCATCAAACTTGAGTAACTTTGCTGTAGGTAAACAGGGTATAGAACAAGGCTTGCATTGAGTCATACCAGCTTTAAGAAGAAGATCAGCCGCATATTTGGATTGATTAACATGAATGCCGGTGGAAGTATACTGAACTTGGAGTCCCAGAAAATAGGTTAATTGGCCGAGATCCTTCATATCAAATTCACGACTGAGAGCTGTAATGGTCTGCTGAATCAAGACACTATTATTCCCAGTCAAGATGATATCATCGACATATAAGAGGAGAACAAGAAGATCACTCCCAGATACGCGAATAAACAGAGATGTATCAGCCAAGGATTGAACGAAACCAAGGGTGAGCAAGTGAGTAGTGAAACGCTCATTCCAAGCCCGAGGAGCTTGTTTCAACCCATAAAGGGACTTCAATAAGCGGCACACATGATGAGGATGAGCAGAATCTTCAAAACCAGGGGGCTGTTGCATATAAACTTCTTCATGAAGTACACCATGAAGAAAAGCATTCTTCACGTCAAGTTGTTTAATGGACCAATGATATTGAGCAGTTAAAGCAAGGATCAATCGAACTGTAGAGTGCTTGACAACAGGACTGAATGTTTCATCATAATCAAGACCAGCCTCTTGATGAAACCCTTTGGCAACCAATCGAGCCTTGTGCCGAGAAATAAAACCATTAGCATTTTTCTTAAGTTTGAACACCCATTTACAACCAACAATGTTCATGAAGGGTTGATAAGGAACAAGAGTCCAAGTATGCTGCTTTTCAAGAGCCTGAAACTCATCAACCATAGCAGAGTGAAAATTATCACCGTGAGCAACAGGTGGTGATGAGGCTACGGTGCCCTTCTGAGCAACCATAGCAGTCATGATTGGAGAATTCATGGGAGTCATAGATGAACCAAATCAAGCTTCTTTAGACTAGAAGTATTGAGAAAGAGAGAGAGAGAAAGCAAAACAGAATAGAGTTCTCAAACAGATTTTCTCTTCTTAAGTGAATACAGAGTTTTACAATCGACTTATATATATCTACTAGCTAACTAACTAGTGCATTAAGTTAAGAACAGATTAACAACAATAACAACCAGCCAGCTCATTAGCCAGCTCATCCTAACTAACAGACACGTGACCATCCTATCAGACACGTGCAGCATGAGTTATATTCATTCTGGCGGTTTGGGTTGTAGACTAACACACTCTTCATATTAAGTTTTAGAAAAGTATATAACGATTATCATCTTAAATGCCATTTTTACTGTAGCAATGTTCTCAAATAGCAAATGACTTCATTATATCATATTATCTCAGTAGGCGAAATGTCACTTTTCCGTTGGGTAAAAAATAAAAAAAGATGTTGTGGTCATTGGTTTTCACTGTCATCATAAAACGAAACCAAACAAACTACAGTTTCCCATATGATCTAATCACATGATAAAAACAGCTTGTGAAAACAACAAAATCTCATGTATACTACAAATATTGTTTAATGATTTAAGTATTGAGATGAACGAAGAAAATTGTGGGGTTTAAATAGAAAATCTCTTTTATTTCTTATTTTTTCAGATTGGGGTGTATTTAAGAGTAGATTGGGAAGATAGTGGGGTTTTCTTAGAAATTGTGAAAATTTAAGTTAAAAGTAGGGGTGAACTAAGAGAAGTGTGAGGTTTAAATAGAAAATCTCTAAAAGAATTCGGATTGGGTTATCGGATAATTCAACAAATCTTATATGGATCTAGTTGTTAATGATTCGTTGAATTTTTGGACCAGATTGAGTCGAAATTTTTTGAAATCGGGTCAAGTCAGATTTTAGGTGCTTCGCTCCATCTCAGACCCATCAACATGCCTACCCATCCCCATCCCTTAAGAATTTTTATAGAATCCTCGTCCTAGTCCTCATCGAGGGTCAGTCTCCCAAACCCATCCCAACTTCCAATTTAAAAAAGAATATATATTTATCATAAATTATAATGCTTCAATTTTACTTTATACTATCATTCAACTTATTTACATTCAGTTGAACTATATACAATTAAACTCAGATACTGCAAGGACAAAAGTCCCACATAAAGTAGTCCCACATCAAACAAATATAATGAAAAGGAAACAAATAAAGTAATAGAAAAAGAAATGAAAAGGAAAACAACCCAAATTTTTTTACATGTTTACCATGCATGTTTTATTTAATTTTTTATTTTATTTAAAAGAGAGTAAAAACCCTAGTTTTTGTTTTTGTTATGGATCGTACAATAAAGTTGATAAATCCAAACGATTAGTAGGAATACTTCCATTACACATTAAGAAAAGTGAAGTGCCTTAATATATGGGTTTCCATCTTATCCTAGGTTAATTGTCAAAGATCCTAGTATTAATTATCAACATTAACAACCACTCATGGCATTGTTACTTATTATTATTAAAATGAAAATTTTATTGTTCTATATAAACTCACGTGTTTCATTCTACATTATTTATTGAGATGTTGTCTGCATAGGCTTTTATGGTGGGAGGCTAAAAAGCATGTAAAATTCACATGTGAGTGAAGTGAAATGAAGGATGTCATAATTAATAAAAAAAAGAATGATATCATTTTATTTTCTTTCAAATTAATAATGTGATATTATTATGTGGGTCTATGGCTCTAAACAACAAAGCAAAAGCTAGGCTTTCCAAAAACTTCAAATGGAAAGGAAAAGCAAAATCAAAGAATAAAGGACACTTTAATCACTCTCTGTTGAAAAGACAAAAGAGTGTTGTGGTATCAATCAAGTGGCTCAAAGAATTTAAATTGAATGTCGGTTGGGTGTCTCTGATTATATCCTAAGCTATTTCCTTATGAATATTAACTTAACTATCAAGGTCCAAACTATATTGTGACCTAACAATTTTTTTTATTTTATTTAAAGGAATTTCATTCAATAACCAGATAGCATAATACACTGAGAAGAAAACGAAAAGATGTACAATAATTTTCTTAAAATAATTTTCTTCTGTTGGGTCCAATAATATATAATATAAAGCACATAAAAACATTTTCCAATAATATAAAGTTTGGACCTTGAGATCATGAAAAATTTCCTTATGTGAGATTATTATAAAATAATATGACAAAGTGGATTTAATCCTTACAAAAATGTGGAGTCTTTTAATACTAATGATAGAGCATTGGGTATCCTTAAACTTGGGAGAGGAGATTGCCCTTCATCATTTCTTAATTAAAAGAAAAATAACTTTATGAGAGGGAAAAGTGATTTCTGGGTAGTTTTCTTTTGTGATATTCACAAAAAAGTAGGTGTAAAAAAAAAAGGGGAAGAAAGGTTATATTGACTGAACTTTTAAAGAGAGAGCCTTTTGCATATTCTGTGGTCCGTAAACAACCGATGGTAATTGTGCAGGTCTCAGACAGACACCCTTCAGAGGACGCACTTAAACCCCTCTCTCTCTCTCTCTCTCTCTCTCTCTCTCTCTCTGTGTTATAAGCAGCTTTCTATCTATATACAGCCAAAGAAGTGGAAGAAAGCCCGAGGAGGGGAGAGAGAGCCTTATCTTTACATATACTGGAGCTGATAAAGATTTTATCTTTTGGTGTTTTGGTAAACAGTAAGAAAGATTTTATCTTTCACTGCATTTTCTTGGAGGTAATGATCATGTTGGTCTATGTTTAGTTTGCTTGCTGCAACTTAGTTTTGAGACATTATATACTCTGGGTTTTTTTGGGGTGCTTTTGTGCTCAATATGTGCATGCATGCGTTTGTGGGTTGAAGTCTGTCTTTTTAGTCTCTCTGAAGAAATTTCCCAGTTTTTGTTTCAGACTCTCTATTGATTTTTCTTCATTTCCTCTTTGACGGTCAAAGATGTCCTTTATCTTTCGTAAGTTTTTTTGTTCTTTGGCGGAGATCTTACATGGGTTTTATGTCTATTTGTGTTGTTATGCAAAATTAGCACTACCAAATAAGATCTTTACACTTGGGTAAAATCTTTCTGCTTATTCCAACAGAGAACTTGGGTTATCTGGTTCTCTTTGTTCTTCTTATTACAAAGTTCTGGAAATAAGATCTAACAGTTACATCGTGCATAAACATATTCAATTTGCAATGGGGTTTCTCCAATATGTATGTTTTAGTTCTGGGAATCTTTAAAGTTAACAAAAATATGGTTCTGATGTGTGGTTCATGTGGATCTTGCAGACTTCATTGGATGGTTATAAGCTGTGATCTGACACAGTTTCCTAGGACCGCCTGAGAAACGATGCCAAACCAGCTATGGTTTGCACTGCTAATGATTTGCAAGAGTGGAAAGATTTCCCCAAGGGCCTTAAAGTTCTTCTCCTTGATGAAGACAACAGTTCTGCGGCCGAGATAAAATCAAAGCTTGAGGCCATGGATTATATTGGTGAGAAATTTCTATCTTCCCTTTTTGTTTTTATCATTTTTTTTCTCTTAGACAACCTTCTTTCCTGAACTAGAAATACTGGTTTCACCCTTTTCCCATTTCTTCATTAATTTTCCATAAGTATACTGGTCCCCCGTTTTTCCCATTAAAGCAACTTATAATGCTTCTCTATATAGATGGATTCTTGCTTCCGTTTGAATGTGGTTTTGGATTTTAGTCATATGGAGGTTAGAAAGGTACCTGACCATGGAAAAAGAATCAATTTCTTGCTCACCATCACCATAGCTCGTTTCTCTTTTCCACTAAAGAAATAAATTGAAATCCCAATTTCATATTTATACTTTTGTGATCCAAATGTTGAAAAGTGGCTTTCAGTTTTTTTATATATTTATTTTGAATTTAAAGGTAAACTTATGTTTTTCTCTGCACTAAAATTAGAAGTTGAATGCAGGGGAAAAACCAAAGTTATCCTGTTTAGATCTAACTAGCATATCTTTATTTTGTTTTATCAGTATAATTTCTAAGTTTGTTTTCTATCAGTTTGTGCGCACATCTGTTTTGCATTCATGTATACACTCTTTTGGTAACATCATCATGTCTATTGCAGTTACTACATTTTGCAATGAAACCGAAGCGTTATCAGCATTTTCAAGCAATCCTCTAAGTTTCCAAGTTGCAATTGTTGAGGTACTGAACTTGAATGAAGCTATAACTCAATTTTGTTATTTTCAGAGAAATCTGACGTGCTTCTTCGGAGCATTGATTCTTGTTAGCTGGTTTGGAACATCCCAACGAAAAAAGAACCCACTCTGTTCTTTGGTGGAGCATTTTCTAGAAAATGTGTTCTCAGCTAAACCTGTTTCATCTTATTCAGTATTTTAATACCATTGTGATGCTCAGTTCAGCACCTAGAACTTTTTGAACAATTCCCTTGATTAGTATAGTCTCAGAGTGCTTTAGCTGTCATTCCTGTAGCTGGATATATCCTAATAAGACTTATGGTCCCAGGTAAATGCAAGCAATGGCCATGGGGTTTTCCAATTTCTCGAAACTGCTAAGGACTTGCCGACCATTAGTAAGTTTATAAAGTAAACCTGAACCATTTTAAATTTGACACAAAATTGTATTTTTTCTTTTGCTTATTCATGATTTGTATTTGTTCCTGTTTTAGTTCCTTTGATGATTTTGTATGTTAACCATTTTATAAAAATATTTTGTGTTTTATTGTTTAGTATCTTTCTGAGTTTCGAATAACTTGTTAGATCATTAAGCATAACTAACCATTAACGTCAATGATAACTTTGTTGCTTCTAATATATTACTTGATTTCTAACGTGAAGCTTCCAAATCTTCTTTACAGTGACTTCAAACATTCATTGCCTAAGCACCATGATGAAGTGTATAGCGGTAAGATATTTGCTCTAACCTCTTATTTAATTCAAAAGTGCAACAGCAACATGCTCTACTCTGTTTGGATTTCTGGTATATTTCCCCCATAGAGTTCATTTCAATAATAGTCAAACACCGTGAACTTCTCCTTATGAAATCTGCTGCCTGATCAAGGAGTGCTAATTTTGGTGATTTCGATTTAGGTCTACCATCTTATTGCTCAAATCATAACTGGAGATTCTACACTGCTTTTCCAGTCAATCATATTTCATTCATATATTTGACAATCTATTTTCAGCTTGGTGCAGTTGAGTTCCTGCGGAAACCACTCTCGGAAGACAAACTCAGGAATATTTGGCAGCATGTTGTTCATAAGGTCTGTCCAGTATGGTAACGTTGTGTCAAGATCTACCACAAAGTTTTATGCAAATGCCATAAGTAGAAATTTTCTGATTTTGTAAATCCTGAGCAGGCATTCAATGCAGGAGGGAGTGCCATCTCTGAATCACTGAAGCCTGTCAAAGAATCTGTAGTATCCATACTGCAGATCAAACAGGAAACTGAAGAGCAGAAATGTAAAATTTCAGTAGAAACAGAAAATGTTTCCAGGGTTCATGAAAGTGACCGTGAGCAGTCAGTAGGAAGTGATAAGTACCCAGCTCCCTCAACCCCGCAGCTTAAACAGGGATCACGATTACTCGCTGATGGGGATTGCCAAGATCAAATTAACTGCTTATCAGAGAAAGAGAGTGGGGAGAATGACAGTGAATCTAAATCAGTCGAAACTACATGTGGCAATCCAATCGATGAAGGGACAGTTCAACTGAGTGAACCTCAAATGACTCGGAAAAGGGTGGTTAAAGAGGAAAATGACTCTGTTAATGGGTCTCAGCACCCGCATAATAGAAACAGTGCCAATGACGTTGGTGGTGTTGCTGAAAATCTGAGTAAAGCATCTGCTCCCAATAATTCATGCAAATCTAATCGGAAGAAGATGAAGGTAATTTGGATTTCAGAATCATGTCAAATTGTTTGATCTCTTCCAATTGTTCCCCATACTGGTGCTGGCAACATCGGTTTTTTCTGTTCATGAGAAGCATTAGCATTTGGTTGCTTCTCAATTTTCCCCAGGCGTGCATAATAAAAGGTTGCATGCATGTGTACCCTAGTCTTTTTTATATTCATCAAGTAAGGGTGCAAATTTTTACTGGACTCTTCTGATTATGAATATTCATAAGTTTAATCTATGATCACGAAATTTGAGCTTGCCATTGACTTGGAAGAACAACTGCTTGATAAAACAACATTGCCTTTTAGTTTGATTATCAAAAAAATAAGATGCTCTGGTCTTGTCAGCTGTCCTTAAAAATGGAAAAAACTAGTCCACCTAAAAGCATGTTGCAGGTTTAGTAGACTAGTAGTCCTCTCGGAAAATGATGTACTAATTTGTTTTCATTAGAAAGGATTATGAGTGCACATGATTGTTTTGACAATCTTATCGCATTTGGGGTTTTGTCTTTGGTTTCAGGTAGATTGGACGCCTGAACTGCACAAGAAATTTGTGCAGGCAGTGGAACAATTGGGTGTGGATCAAGCCATTCCTTCTCGAATACTAGAGCTGATGAAAGCCGAAGGTTTGACAAGGCATAATGTAGCAAGCCATCTCCAGGTGGGCATTTTATTCTTTGATAACAAATCAAGTTATCATTTGCTTGATGATGGAACTATAATTGCTGGAACCTCTTAAGATGTTGTTGAGACTTGTTTTTATGATAAACCTATTGCATTGCATAACAACTCTTTTTATACTAAATTTGTTGATTACTGAGACATAAGAAAAGAGAATCAGTAAGAAGCTGTCTTTGTTGCTGCTCTCCTTCGTAAATTGAAGCATGTGTATCCCCATAGTTGCAAATGATCGAAAGCCGTATCCTATACAGTTCGCATAACTGAGATAAAATTTTGCTTCGAGAACTTTTTCTACCAAGCATTTTTATTGTTTGAAATCCTATGATCTCAGTTACGTTAATCCTCTTTTCTGAGTGTCCGTCTTTGTTTTGATCAGTGCTAACAAGTTGATAATCCCCCTTCCCCATTCTGACCTAATGGGGTAATTGACAATTGTTATCATGCAGAAATATCGCATGCATAAGAGACACATCTTACCCAAGGAAGACGACCGGAGATTGCCACATCCTAGAGATCCAATTCAAAGGAGTTATTATCCTCAGAATCAGAAGCCTATCATGGCCTTTCCCCCATATCATTATAATAATTCCTTATCCATGGCACCAGTCTATCCTATGTGGGGACAACCTGGCAGTCAACCAGCTGGTGTCCAGATGTGGGGTTCACCTGGCTATCCCCAGTGGCAACCATCAGAAAGTTGGCATTGGAAGCCTTATCAAGGGGTAAGTTTGTCATCTTTCCCAAGTATATATATGAATGGTGGCATTAGCATTATTCATTGAGGAGATTCTTTTGTATTTGCCCCATTTTAATGTTACAGATGCAAGCTGATGCATGGGGTTGTCCTGTAATGCCACCTCTGCAAGGTGGTTATCCCTCTTATCCTCAAGTGAGTATGCCAATGAAAACTTCTACATTTTGTTTATGCATTGGTCATTTAATCTGTTGATTGTTCTTTCAACCACGCATACATGTTAGGCATGCATCTTAACCCTATCTTCTTTCACACACTTTGTTTCTAAATTGCAGAATGCAGCAGGTTTTCACGCCGGTGTAGTTGATAATTCGTTTGACCTTCATCCGGTAACACCAGAAACCCTTTATGTACATTGTTCTAAATTTAGACATTGAATTTCATTTTGTATAGCAATGTGAAAACCTTGAATTTCTAGCTAGTGCCAGTCGTTTTCATTTGAGTCAATATGGTAGCATACGTGGTTTAGATTCAATCTTTCACTTGAGCAAATGTCGACATCCAATTAGATTTGCATTAATTGCATATCCAATTGATTATGTATATACAAGGGGGAAAGTATGGCAAAACAAACTGAACGGCAATGGAGTCATTCATGTATCAATGTGATTGAATGACATTGGATAGGATCAATTTGCTACTTGAAGTAGACAAGTCATAAATAATTTAAGTGGTAGGGTAACATACAACCAAACTCCAAATATGCACATGAAATTTAATCTCTTTTGCTATCTGTCTTTTGCAGGCAGAAGAGGTAGTTGACAAGGTTGTGAAGGAGGCAATAAGCAAGCCATGGCTACCACTTCCTTTGGGCCTTAAGCCTCCTTCCACTGAAGGTGTACTAGATGAGCTATCAAGGCAAGGCATCTGCAACATCCCTCCTCACGTCAACCGCTCTAACACCCGCTGATGTGGACCGGGTCCCATCATGATCACAAGGCTAGTATGGTCCTCAGGCAATAAAGTCTCCATAATGTTTTAGCAAAATGTTCTTTTTTGTCAAATATTGCATGTGTTAGACACTTGATTGGTGAGGACCAGCTGTCTATTGTGGTCTCGGAGCCACCAGATCTTCATGTGCTTACTGCCCATCATCCCAACTAAAAAACCACATGTCAAGAGACTATAGTCAGATGTAGGCACATTGAAATAAGCAAACTTTGATCATATCCTACTCTCCACAGTGAAAGAAAAAGTCATTTTCAGAATGTTGACAATTGGATTGGGATGGCCAAGGGTTGGCCACGTCTGTGAATCAGCCTCATGTGAAAATTCTGCTTGTAAATAGTTCCAAACACAAAAAGTCCTACTTGGGTTTGTAACTTTTTATCTGATAGAAGGTCTTGTGAAGTTGTGATCCATTCTGAGGTCCCTTTTGGTGCTGTTGGGTAGGTCCTACTTGTATTGCTGTTTAAATGGAAAGGACAACAATGTCTACACTGACATGAGCTTAGTGGGAAGCTGACTTGTGGTTTATCTATAACATTATTGCGTACGGTGTTAGGCGAGTCAGCCAATGCAGTCAATTCTCTTTCGTAAATTGGATTAATTTAGAGTAATTTAGGCCATCACTTGTTAAATAAAAAATATTATTAAAGAAGAGAGGAGAGAATTAGAAATGTTTGCTGGTTTAGGCCATAACGATGTGGTTGCAAGTTGGCAGTTCCTTGTCCTGCAACTTGCAAGTATTGTACAGAAAATTTGAAGGGCAAGGCTGAAAATAAATAGTGTTTCAAGGATAGAAACTAAAGTTTTATTTTGTCAAAATCAAAGCATTATCACCATGAACCATCAAGAAAGAAATGGAAGTGAGAAATGAGAGTGGCCTTCCATTTTTTCTCGTAATGGGGCTCAGTTCATGTCACTTTCTGTTTGGTCTCAACTTGGCTGGACCACAGTGCATATATATATTGACAAAAAGAAAACAATATTATTAGCTGTGGTCCCTGAACTTTATATTGACTTGAGCTTTGATCCCTCAACTTTCAAAATGGAACTTTCTATACCTTAATTCACATATTATGAATCTAGTGTCAAAAACCAAAGGTTAGATGGCTAGACTCGTGGAAGAGATGAGGGTAAGGATTTGTAACTTTAGGATTATAGTATTTCACAGTCCCGATTTCTTGGACCACAGAAGTCTAAAAGATTGTGGTCACTCACTGTTGGATATTAATCCAATGGTTCAAAAAAAATTTTTAAAAGGAGTGCAAGAGTGAGTGAACCGTTGAATTTACATCCAACGCTAAGTGACCACAAATCTCTTAGACCCCTGTAGTCCAAGAGATCAGAACTGTAGTATTTCATATCAAAATGACTCTTAAGCATAATTTGTTGAGCCCCACTATTTTCGATTTAAAATATTTTTATTTTATTTTTTGAAAAAAATACCTTAACTTGATTCAATAACAGGAAAAAACACAAGAGAGGTATCATAAAAAATAAGAAAATGCTCAGGTATACAATTCAAGAGATAATAAACTGACAATTGCACTCACCTTTTTTATATTGTGTGATGTCAGACACCTTCTTCGGCGGCAAATGATTATATCCCCAAATAAGGCATGGGTCAATAACATTACGTTTTCCATCAAATTTTATGATTTTCATATTGGTCTTCACGATTCTGTTTGATATATCCCCTACTTGAAACTTGTATACCTTCTAAAATTTAATACTTTCACTTGACAGAAAAATTTGTGTGAAACGGGAATAGCATTGTTTTGCTATCCTCGATTAATCACAATATACTAAGTGAAAAAGTTATTAAGCATTGCATACCGTGATTGACCAGGTATAGTAAAACAATGTTATTCTCGTTTTACACAAGTGTTTATCCACAAATGCATGGTAGATATCACTAGGGTACTCTCTCAAGGTAGTCATGAGCCATCATGATCTCCAATGTCATCATTCATAGTTGCCTCGCTATTTGCAGTGGGGGATTTCACATGTGAAGGGAGAGGAATTCGTGTGTTTAGAAGTTGCTGTGGTGTAAATAGTATGGTAGGTAGACATTTTCGGTATGTTTGGTGGGTTTGTTCAATTCATTCATGAACTTAAAAGTACGTGGTGTTTTTTTTATCTTTTTAATAAAGCAAGGAGTTGCCTTTCAATAGATTGAAATAAAGTTCCCCAAACATGAATCACACACAAAAAATTGTAATGTTTTATTTTTCCGACATTGAAAAGAAAGACTAATTCATATAGACTTGAAACTGGTTAACACGATTACAGCACACAAATATTTGAAGAACCAGCCAACCGGTTCTTCTAAATGATATCACAAAACATTTAAGTTCGAATCCACTTCTTTAATAAAACGAAAAAAAAAAAAAAAAAAAAAAGGAAGAGGGAGAATCGAAAGCACACAAACGTACACAGAAATTAAACTGACGCTGATTGAGTAGGGCACTAAATATTAAGAATCCGAAAGAAACAAAACAAAAAAAAAAAAAAAAAACAAGACACCAGTAGCAGTGCATAGAAATTATGCAGCCGATTATTAGGAGCTCAAGGATATCTGTGGCAAGCCCTATTGAGTTGATCCGTGCAGTGCTCTTGAATGGATATTTTGTTTGGCGGTCCTCTGCACGTTTCTGGATGATCCGGTCGGTTACAGGCCTGAGAAATTGCTGGATTTAACGCCCCTTTAGACGGATGAAATTCATTTGTCTGGAGGAGCCTTATGTTGAATTCCGAGTCCAGCATGAACTCCGAGTCAAAGTCCAACTCAGAGTGTGCAAGACGGCACCCCGTGTCGGTGAGGCCATTGCACCCGGAGGCGGAGTAGCCGCCGGTGACGACGCTGGTGTTGATGGGGATGCCAATGCCATGGCTTGTGGTGAGCATGGTCATGGCCATCATCACCATCATCAGCTTCATAGCTCCTCCTGAGTCACTCATCTTTTGTTTTTGTTTTTGTTTTCTTTTTCTGCTGCATGCAGTCCTAAAAGCACTGTCGTCTATATATATAGAGAAGAAGTACTTGGATCTTTACTCTTCATACAAAGCACAGCTAGGCCCCTCCATAAACATTTCATTTTGAGCTATTATTGATTGAATAATGTATATGTTTTACAGTTAAGAGAAAATGACTCCTTACAACACAGTTATAACCAGTCTTTATGAGTTTCATCATTTATATAAATAAAAAAATAGATACATTATTTATAATAAAAAATTAATTACATTATTAGAAAGATAGGTACATGTATTAAGTAATATCAGTCCTGATCTCTTGGACTACAGGGGTCCAAGAAATTTGTGGTCACTCACCGTTGGATGTAAATTCAACGGTTCACTCACTCTTGCACTCATTTTAAAAAACTTTTTTCAACCATTGAATTAATATCCAACGGTGGGTGACCACAATCTCTTGGACTCCTGTGGTCCAAGAGATCGGGACTGTAAGTAATATTATATATATATATATATATATATAACTTACATAATAGCCAAGTTACTTCATAGGCACACGTCTTATTCATAAGCCATAATAAGTACTCGTTATTTATGTAGTGGGGTTTAGGGTTTAGAGTTTAGGAGTGTCATCCTTCTAGGCATATCACTCATATAAAAATAATAGGTGTACATGTTTTCTTCATTTAAATGTAAATATCTCAATTAAAGTATTAAAATCACTAATAGGGTGTTAGTTCGATTGGTCTAGATTTTTGGTGCGCTCTCAATTGGTCTGAATTCAAGCTCTCATGATACCAAATAGACTTGAAATTCATAAAAAGGTAATTCATATAGACTTGAACTTGGTTAATACAGATTACAGCACACGAGTATTTGAAGAACCAACCAACTCGTTCTTCTAAATAATACAAAAGATCCCAATTTCGAATCTTTTCACTCCCTTAATAAAACAAATAATTTTTAAAAGGAGAATCAAAAGCACACAAACGTACACAGAAATTAAACTGACCCTGATGAGTAGGGCACCAAATACTAAGAAGCAGAAAGAAGCAAACAAAAAAAAAAGGACACCAGTGGTAGTAGCGGCCAAATATTTGATTTAGAAATGTTTCCAGCAAGTCTTATTGGTGGGTTCCTCCTTGCAGTGCTCTGGTGTGGCATTTTGGTTTTCGTTACCTACCGTGGCAGGGATCTTGGTTACCAACTCGGTTGCAGGACGCAGCCTTTCCTCGTTGTTTTGATTATAGTAGTGGGATTGGAACTGTCACCCTTGACCTTGAGGATCCTTAGGCTGAATTCTAAATCCAATATGAACTCCAAGTCAAAGTCCAACTCAGAGTGTGCAATCCGGCACGCCGTGTAGGTGAGGCCGTTGCACAGGGAGGCAGAATAGCCGCCGGTGACGACGCTGGTGTTAATGTGGTAGCCAATGCCATGGCTTGTGGTGAGCAGGGCCATGGCCATCATCACCATCATCAGCTTCATAGCTCCTCCTGAGTGACTCATCCTTTTTCTTTTTCTGCTGCATGCACTCATCAAAGCACTGTATATATTTTGTCAAAATAAGAGCATTATCACAATGAACCATCAAGAAAGAAATGGAAGTGAGAAATGAGAGTGACCAATTTTTTTTCTCGTAATGGTCTCAGTTCACGTCACGCTCTGCATGGGCTCAACTTGGCTGGACCACAGTGCCTATATATATTGACAAAAACTTTTTAGAAGCTATGGTCCTGAACTTTGTATCAACTTGAGAAAATCCCTCAACTTTCAAAATGGAACTTTCTATACCTTAGTTCACATGTTATGAATCTAGCGTCAAAAACCAAAGGTTAGATGGCTAGACTTGTGGAAGAGATGAGGGCGAGGATTGTAGCTTTAGGATTATAGTATTTCATATCAAAATGACTCTTAAGCATAATTTGTTGAGCCCCACTATTTTTCGATTTAAAAGATTTTTATTTTTATTTTTGAAAAAAATACCTTAACTTGATTCAATAACAGGAAAAAACACAAGAGAGGTATCATAAAAAATCAGAAAATGCTCAGGTATGCAATTCAAGAGATAATGTACTGACAATTGCACTCATCTTTTTTATATTGTGTGATGTCAAACATCTTCTTTTGCGGCAAATGATTTTAGAGATATTTAGTCATATATCTATTTTTAGCATTATTATTCACTTATTTTTTGATTTGTTCCTGTGATGGTAGGGTAAAGTTTCCCATTTGCTTGAAAATCATTTGTGGTCAACAAGTCAACTTTCTTTTGTGTATGAGCGTGTCATGCTAGCAATAAAAATCCTAGCAGACTCCCTTAAAATAGATAACTTGCGCCCTAAGTTATTAATTTCTAAACAAGCGATTTGTGAATTTGGGTGATGAATATCTCCCAAGTAAGTTCTTTTATTGCCTTATACTGGTAAGAACTTCACTAATTTTCACAGTACAAAACTGATAGTTCTGGCCAGAATAAATGATAAGAAAGTGAATTGTTTCAGGCAGAACTACCTTTTACAAAGCTCAGAAAGGAAAAGACCAACTCTAAAAACGACATAAGAGCGTTGGACTTCAATTTCTGCCTGTATAGCTACTTTTGATCTGGACTGGACTGGGTATGTCTGTGCTAAATTGGACCATCAACACCTTCAACTGTCAAGTTTCAGTTGTAAATTGATATCAACGTTCGAGTTTGGCAAAGCTTTAATCTATTTCAAGCCCTGTGAGGCTTTTTGAACAGGCAGAATTGGAGACTCTTCAGTCTGAAAGGGGTAGAAGTAGCTGGATCTGATGATTACTGAGCTGGAACTGCACTGTAGTACCTGTTCTGCTTGATCAGGGCTTTCCATAAATTTGTTGAGGTTTTCATATTTGTAAAAACCTGGACTCTGCTTGACTTGGCTTATGCTGAACCAAATTTGTAACGAGAGAAGTCTCGCTTTGTATAACTATTTCTCTGAACTAAACTGATAAGAGATTTTGAATTATAGCTGACTTGTTTATTATGGCTCAATGAGGTTGCTTCAGTGTTTGAAGGCTTTTGAGATCAAGTGATCATTTTGTCAATTGTGGTCTTGAGAGTTTTTGTTTTGATTGATTTTTGGCTATCCTTGATCTGTTCATCTCTTCTCATATTTATAGTTTGATGGTTAGTTTGATTTTCCTGATGAACAACTCCCTGCTCCCTACTTATCTCTTTAGAAAATGTAGTCTGCTTATCCATTGGAAATGATACCTGCTCTGATGCAGAATTTTTCTGTATATAGAAAAGGATTTTGATCTTTTGCCTGAAAAGATTCAGAGACGTCTCTCTTTTATACTTGCCTTCATTAACTTCTCTGTCAGCTTCTCTGTAATAGTTGAGATTTTTCTTTCTTCAAAGTCAGGTAGTCACATAAGTTTTTTGAAAATAGATTTTTCCAAAAAAAAGAATCTGCTGACTTTGTTTCTGGGATCGAGATCAATGGTGAGAATTTGGAAGCTGGGTCCAATCCAATTCTTCTTATAAATTTATCGACCTACTTGGTGATGAATTACCATTTAATTGGTAATTTGATTTATTTATTTTTGTTTCTCTTAAAAACTCTGCTATCTTTCAAAAAGACGTGGGCCTCTTATGTTGATTGGCTACTTTCCGGAGTCAAGGCCCAGTCTTCTTTTCTTTTCTGTTTTGTGGGCCTCTTTGTGAGAAATGGACTGGCGTGTGGAATTTCTTAGACCCAAACAATTATATATAAACCCTGCATCATTTAATTTCTATAAACAAACCAAAAAAAAAACCCCAAAAATGACAACTGGCCCTATTGAATTTAATTTTGATTATTAAATTACTTTGATGTCTATTGAGTGTTTTGGGTTTTTTTATGAGGTTTTGAGGTTGGGCTTGTTTTAAAAAATCGATGGCAGTTTTGTAATTTATAAAAAGTTAAAAGCTTTTTTGTTATGTTGTAAATAGGCTTTGGGTGTGTTCCTAAAGTCCATTTTATACTTTTTCTATAATTTGGACCCTTATATTTGGTATAATAGTGAATCTCCCATGATTATATCCCCAAATAAGGCATGAGTTAATAACATTTCGTTTTCCATCAAATTTTACGATTTTCATATTGGTCTTCACAACTCTGTTTGACACACTACTTGAAACTTGTATATCCTCTAAAATTTAATACTTTCACTTGACAGAAAAACTTGTGTGAAATGGGAATAGCACTGTTTTGCTCTCCCCGACCAATCACAATATACTAAGTAAAAAAATTATTACACATAACATACTATGATTGACTTAATATTATAAAATAATGTTATCCTTATTAGATATCAATAGGCCTAGGGTACTCTTTCAAGGCAATCATGAGCCATCATGATCTCCAATGTCATCATCATTCACAGTTGCCTCGCTATTCGCAGTGGGGAATTTCACATGCGAAGGGAGAGGAGTTAATGTGTTTAGAGTTGCTGTGGTGTAAATAGTATGGTAGGTAGACATTTCTACATGACATTTTCGGTAAGTTTGGTGGGTGTTTTCAATTAATTAATGAACATAAAAGTACGTGGTTTTTTTTTTCTTTTTTTATAAAGCAAGGAGTTGCCTGTACGTGGCGTAAGTAGTATGGTCGGTAGACATTTTTTTCTTTTTTTATAGTACGTGGTTTTTTTCTACACTATTCTACAAGAATCACTGTCAACATGATAGCTTTTGCTTTTTCTTTTGTTGCTGTTGTCTGACAAAGTGAAAAAAGAGGATAAAGAGAAATATGCTAAAGTAATGTAGAATCCTAAAGCAAGTTAACTAATGAATCCAGAAATCATATATGAAAAAAAGACTAATCAATATCAAATATCACTTAATAATTTCTCGCGAAGAATGTACTCTTGTAATAATTTTCATGAAGTTTCACAGAAATGTACTCTTGCCCAAACCGATTTGTACGATTGTACCAGATACACAAAAAAGTTGTAATGTTTTATTTTTCCGACATTGAAAAGAAAGAGTAAATCATATAGACTTGAAATTGGTTAACACGATTACAGCACACAAATATTTGAAGAACCAACCAACTAGTTCTTCTAAATGATACAAAACATCCCAAGTCTGAATCCCCTTTCTTAATTAAAAAAGAAAAAAAGAAAAAAAAAAGAGAGAGAATCAAAAGCACACAAACGTACACAGAAATTAAGAAGCAGAACGAAACAAAAGACACCAGTAGTAGTAGTAGTAGCGGCTGATTTAGGGTTTAGGGGGGATGTTTGTAGCAACCCTTAAGGGTGGGTTCCTTCTTGCAGTTGTCTGGAATGGGTATTTTGTTTCCCTTGTCATGGCAGCTATCTGTATTCCCCACTCGGTTACAGGACACAGCTTTCGTTGCAACTAACGACTCCAGAGAAAGATGAGCGTCATTTGTCTGGAGGAGCCTTATGCTGAATTCCGAGTCCAACATGAACTCCAAGTCAAAGTCCAACTCCGAGTGAGCAATCCGGCATGCCGTGTCGGTAAGGCCGTTGCAACGGGAGGCAGAGTAGCCACCGGTGACGACGCTGGTGTTGATGTGGATGCCAATGCCATGGCTTGTGGTGAGCAGTGCCATGGCCATCATCATCATCATCAGCTTCATAGCTCCTCCTGAGTGACTCATCTTTTGTTTTTTTTGTTCTTTTTCTGCTGCACACAGTCCTCAAAGCCACTATAAATAGAAGTACTTGGCTCTGTAGTCTTCATACAAAGCACAGCTAGGCCCCTCCATAAACTTTTCTTTTTGCGCTATTATTATATATACAGACAGACCACGCGATTCACGACTCAGTCAGTAGCTAGCCTAGCATCCAATCCAAGCACTAGGCTTGCGGTCCCTGCGCATTTGTGTTTTAATTAAAGGTTACTACTTTATCTATGTTTATTCCTTTTCTTTTTATCCGTTCAAAGTCTTTTTAAAAGAAAATGAATTAGTGACCTCTGTTATTCCCAAGTCCCACTGTGGAAGTAATTTTAAGTCGAATCTCTCTTCTTTATTTAAAAGAAAACATAAAACAAAATGAAGAACCAAACGCAGAAACGTACCAATACAAACTCTCCACGTACACACAGAAATTAAAAAGCAGAAAAAATAACACCACTTATATAAGCTTGCACACGATCTAATGCATGGATCCATCCAGTAGTAATTGGCTTACTTATTATCATGGTCGTAGCAATTCTTATTGGTGAGGTCCTTGCAATCTGATTTGGCTTTTTTGTTTTTGTTACGGTGGCACTTGACAGATTTATCATCCTTTGGAAGCGTTTCTCTCATCATGGCGGTAGCAATTCCTATTGGTGGGGGCACTGGGCTTGCAATCTGGTGGGACGATATTGTTTTCCTCCTTGTGGCACTGGTCAGATTTATCAACACCTGGGGGGCCGCAGGACACCGGTCCACTCTTCAATCCGGCATAAGTGATTTTGGGATCGCCAATATCCTTGAGGATCCTTATGCTGAATTCTGAGTCCAACATGAACTCCAAGTCAAAGTCCAACTCCGAGTGAGCAATACGGCATGCCGTGTCGGTAAGGCCGTTGCAACGGGAGGCAGAGTAGCCACCGGTGACGACGCTGGTGTTGATGTGGATGCCAATGCCATGGCTTGTGGTGAGCAGGGCCATGGCCATCATCACCATCATCAGCTTCATAGCTCCTCCTGAGTGACTCATCTTTTGTTTTTTTTGTTCTTTTTTTCTTGTTCTGCTGCATGCACTCCTCAAACACTGTATATATATAACATAGAAAAAGTACTTTGGCTCTTTACTCTTCTTGCACACATGTATAAAGCACAGCTAGCCCCTCCATAAACTTTTCTCTTTGCGCTATTATTGATTAATAATGTATATGCTTTACGGTTGAGAGAAAATATGACTCGTCGTCGTCACATATAAAGCAAAGGAATCCCACAAATAATTATATGTATATACATAGACCACGAGATTCACGACTCAGTCAGTAGCTAGTCTAGCATCCAATCCAAGCACTAGGCTTGCGGTCCCTGCGCATTTCTGTTTTAATTAAAGGTTACTACTTTATCTATGTTTATTCCTTTTCTTTTTATCCGTTCAAAGTCTTTTTAAAAGAAAATGAATTAGTGACCTCTGTTAATTAATGGGCATTATTCCCAAGTCCCACTGTGGAAGTAATTTTAAGTCGAATCTCTCTTCTTTATTTAAAAGAAAACATAAAACAAAATGAAGAACCAAATGCAGAAACGTACCAATACAAACTCTCCACGTACACACAGAAATTAAAAAGCAGAAAAAATAACACCACTTATATAAGCTTGCACACGATCTAATGCATGGATCCATCCAGTAGTAATTGGCTTACTTATTATCATGGTCGTAGCAATTCTTATTGGTGAGGTCCTTGCAATCTAATTTGGCTTTTTGGTTTTTGTTACGGTGGCACTTGACAGATTTATCATCCTTTGGAAGCGTTTCTCTCATCATGGCGGTAGCAATTCCTATTGGTGGGGGCACTGGGCTTGCAATCTGGTGGGACGATATTGTTTTCCTCCTTGTGGCACTGGTCAGATTTATCAACACCTGGGGGGCCGCAGGACACCGGTCCACTCTTCAATCCGGCATAAGTGATTTTGGGATCGCCAATATCCTTGAGGATCCTTATGCTGAATTCTGAGTCCAACATGAACTCCAACTCGGAGTATGCAGTACGACATGCCGTGGCAGTGGCAGTGAGACCATTACATCTCGAAGAGGAGGAGTAGCCGCCGCCGCTGACGACGCTACCGTTGATGTTAACGCCATGACTTGTGGTGGTCAGCAGGGCCATGACCAAGCACAAGATACAAAGGAAACAAATACTGAAGGGAGGAGCGGAAAACTAAACCAACACTCAGTTTAGTACAAAAGGGGACCCCTCCCAAACACAAGCAAACTAAGGTGGACCAGGTAGACCATCCGAATTGAGAACGTGCATGAGAGCAAGTGGAGCTCTATTGAGCCAGCATCGCGCTTCCACCAGACCTCTACCAAGCTTTGCAGCTTCATGTGCAGCCATATTTTGGCTTCTAGGCGCCCAGCACCACTCACTAGAAACAAAAGATGCCGCCAACTTCCTTATGTCCTTGATAATAGGCAAGATAGTCCAAGCTCTATTACCCATCTTTCCATTTAGACCATCAACTAAAACTTTGGAATCAGATGCCAAGATATTCTGTGATGCCCAAACTGTGCAGCCAGCTTCAAACCAGAAAGAGCCGCTTCGGCTTCAGACATAAGGGCCGACTCACAAGAGTTAGGACCCGCTGTTCCACCACAAAAAGCACCAGTTGAGTCACGCAAGATCACCCCAAAACCTGCCGAACTAGCAGCGTCGGCCCACGCTCCATCGATATTGACCTTGATAAATCCCAGTCTTGGAGGGCACCAAGAGGCACGACTGTCCATGCGAGCATAACTATGTCCAGCGATTTTAAACGTGAAGGCCTGGTATTCAAGAGCAGCCCTATTAGCATTATTAATCACAATAAGGGGATCAATCTTCTGGCCTTCGAAAATGACTTTGCACCGGGTTTTCCATATCTCCCACAGGAAAAAGCTCACAATGGTAAGAATCCTCTCTTTCTCACTTCGGGGCAGATCCTTAGCCACGTTTTGAAACCACACGTCTATGGTTGAAAACCTTTGGGAGTCCACCCTATAGTTGAGAGGGGAGCCAAACCACACCAGTTAAGTCCAGGGACATAGGAATAAAGTGTGTTCAATAGATTCCTCAGCTTGCTCACAAATGGGGCATACAGGGGACAAGGCACATAGCTTCTTGTGCTGCATGCACTCCTCAAGCACACACACATATATATAGAAAAAGAACATCTGTTTACTCTTCTAACACACAAATTACATGTTGACATGTGTATAACATTATTTACGTATTGGTGAAAGAAAAATATAAATTCCTGTGCATAGAACAGTAAGTGTTTGTATAGATCAGTGGTATATCGATTTTATTCAAGACCAACAGTGGTGCACTAGCTACACCTGCGGTCCCTTCGTTTGTGTTTTTTTAAAATAAAAGTTACTACCTTCACTTTTCTTTATGCTTTTTATTAATTTGCTTTTTATTCGTTTACAAACTTTAGGTCTTTCCAAAGGACTTAGAATTATTGCTGATGACGGCAGCAATTACGTATATGGGCACAACACAACGAAAAGCTACCCAACGAGGAGATTTTTTTATAGCCAAAGTTAGGATAGGATGATGGAGGATGTTTACTCACAAACTGTCATAGTGTAATATGACTTCGGATATGAGATTATTAGTTTATAAATTAATACCATTTCTTCTAGACCAAACTTATTAATAATTAATTAGGATAAACATTTTATGTACAACAAATTACGGAGGGTTCCAAGTAATTTGTAAAGTTCAAATTATCACAAAATTGAGGGTTCCAACGAAAAAAAAATGTTGGAGAGGCTTTAGCTTTTTGTTTTTTGTTTTTTGTTTTTTTGTTTTTGTTTGTGGTGGTGGGGAGGGAAGGGGCACGATTTGAGGTCAGATTTGGAGGAGATTTGAGGCCAAAACGTGGTTGACCAGATTGTGGGTACATTCTCCTAATCCAATTTGTGTTATAAATCTAGAAGAAATTGTAGAGAGAATTGAGGTATAGAGAAAAAATAGAAATCTGATCTTCTCATTGAATGTTTGTTCTATCTCTTAGTGTTCTCGATCTCTTATTACAAAGGAAGGGTGTGAACCCTTTTGAAGGCAAAGCCTCTTCCAACATGTGGGGCTCCACCTTATATATTTACAACACTCCCCCTTGGAGACCACAAATGATACAGAATATGCCTCGTTAAAAACCTTGCCAGTAAAAACCCAGTAGGACAAAAACTGGTCAAAGGGAAAAAAAATACATAATCATGTGTAACATAAAATTCTGTGTATATTGACACGCGTGCGACACTGCCTCGTTAAAACCTTGCCAGAAAAAACCCAGTGGGATAAAAACCTGGACGAAGGAAAAAGAGTACAGTGTTTGAAGATCTTTATTGATAGCACGCTCCCCCTGATGCTTGGCAAAATATCTTTAAGCCATACTGTTGATCATCTTTCTGAATATCATAGTTGACACTACTTCTGTGAGTCAATCTTGAGCGACACTGCCTTGTTAAAACCTTACCAGGAAAAACTCAGTGGGATAAAAACCTGGATGAAGGAAAAAGAGTACAGTGTATGAAGGTCTTTATTAAAACCACGCTCCCCTTGATGAATATCTCCCCCTGAAAACTTCATGACTAGCCCTTTTTCCAGTAAGCGACCATAAAAATTTTCATAGTATCATCCCAAAGTGGTGGTGATTGAGCTGAGCTCTATCTGGTCCAGTATACTTCCGGAAAAATATTTAAGTGCCCAACGGATAATCCTCAAAAAATGTTTCAATACTTTCTTAGTATAATCAAAAACAAAATTTTGTTGGCACAACGCTCGATCGTTGGGTCGAGATAAATATTTCTTAAACTCTTCAGAAGCTTTAATGTGTTGTAAACACATTATAATCCATGTACCCACTGAGGCAATTTATGCACATTAGTATTGAGTACAGATTAAACTCTATGACACATTATATAGCTTTAACCTAGCTATTTATACATCTTTAGGGAATCACTACTGGTGATATGCTCCGTGCATTTAATAACCCTTAAAGATAACATGTTGGTCTCCATAAATGTGCAATAAGGAGGCACAATAGAATCTGTAAATATGGAGAAAACCCAACATTCCTTGTTTCTGCCAGAAACATTGTGTCATACAAAGTAGGTATATTCCCTTTTATTCCGAACACCCAAGTATAACTTTCAGTATTAACATCTTTTGGGGTTCGTATTGTGGGTTTGTTATTTCACGTTCATTCTCATCTATAATGGAATTGCCTCATTCTATTTTGGCTAATGATATTGTCGACATTTAATAATTGAACGTGGTTCCAATCAACACAGCCCATTGATGATTTGAGTAGCTACTCCAAAAATTGTCGTTCATCAATTCATGATCTCACCATTCTCATGTGCATGCGCATGCATCGATTATAAGCATTTCTTTGCCTTTGGGTACCCAAGCCACTTCAAGGGGCTTTTATGATGTGAGAATGTGGATTATAACCTCCAATGGAGCGTTATTTTGCAGTAGGGCGTGGATAATCTCCATTTAGGGAGTTGGAATATTCAGAACCCATATATCTGTCATGCTACAGGCATGCCACAGATTAATACATACATGTCAATTAATTTATGGGACTTTAACCCATATTATGGGACTTTAACCCATATAATTTGCTACGCATTAGGCCTGTACAATATCAATATTGACATGTTAAAGGATTCTCCTTTTGGGACTTCAATCCATATCATTTGCTACGCAACAGGCGTGCATCACATTGATCACTGCTATACCCATATTCTGTTCTTATGGGACTTTAATCTGTGCAGTATATTATCAATGTATCCAACTTGCAATCTGTAAAATTTGCGTTAATAATTCATGGATACATACAAGCCATTCTTTTGGAACGGACTTATCTCCCCATTTGGTTACCTTTCAAGATAAAATATCAAATAAGTATATAAGCATAAAACAACACAAGTATTGCTTACATCCTTAGGTGGGAGAAACTTTTCTCAAGTATCATTCAAGCTCGTATCGGCCCAGTAAATATAATGTAGCGCTTGATGATCTAGTTATATCCTGCAAGAGCAAAAATCACAATTCTTCTCTCTGTCAAAAACAAATAACCCTCAGAGTTAGGATCACTTCATGGATTCTTTCTTCAGATGTTCATTCTAAAGAAATAAAATCTCTTATGAACAGAGAGTTACAAAAAGAGAAAAAATGCAAACAAATGTGATATTGATTGCAAGACAAGGTAAGCAATCAGGGAAGGAAGCTGGTGGGAGCAGACAATAAGCTCTCATTTCTCCTAGTCTAGAAGGACTTCCGGAGATTAGAGCATAAGATCGCCTTCACAGTTTCCTGATGTAGCGGAAACGTGATCAGGGATAGTCTCGCTTCCTGAATGGATGATCAGAGATAGTCTTGCTTCTTGGGCATATTGAGTGCTCACTGATAAGAAAAACAAGTAGACATCGCATCACTAGGTATGGAGTAAACTGGATGTCTTCTACAAAGAAAATTTCGTTAGTAACACATTTATACACAAATACAATGAATAGGTAGAACCGGTGAATTTCAAATTAACCATAGTAAAATTGCGAGATTCTCGGGATACTTTTGAAAAAGTAGCTCCGTGAAATCCGTAAAGAAAAATCGGCTTTGACGAAAATAATACTTGAAAACGCCGAAAGTGCCGACAAACATTAATGGAGGCCGCGTGAAGTTTTGGAATCTGGAAAAGAAAAAGAGAATATGGAGGTCTGAGATAATATTGGGATCCTGGAAACTGTAGCCATTTTTCCTCCTATAGATATTGCCTTTGCAAAACTTGATTGGAGCAACTGCGTTTCAACTCAACTTCCTTCATTTTCTGAAACTTTTGTTTTTCTAAGACTTTCTTCTAAACCTTCTTAAAATGGCTTCCTCTTCTTCCTGCTCAAATTATTTCAATTAAATGATACTCCCACAACTACCAATGATGCCAAAGTTTGGCGTCCATCCTTTGTATCCCAAAATCGTCATATCACAGTTAATGATTCTGTGATGATGAATGATGCTACTGCTGTCATAGTAGCTAGGAATTTCATTATTCCAATGGATGAAATGTTGTTGACAGGGAGATCTGAGGAAGAGGCTATTGATGACTCAATGGCTTTTAGCATTCAGAGTGCTGCTTCTGTTTCTAACATGGCTGATCGTTTGCGTGCCAGAGCAAACGAGGTTGAGAGGTTAACAACTGAAAATTCGTCTCTCCAAAGAATGCTTCATGAGTCTCAACAGGAGGTTGAGAAACTTAAAGGAGAGAATAATGCCTTGTTGAAACTGGTGAGTTCGTACTCTGTTGATACACTGAGAAGGCTAGACATGCTGCAGGTCTCCAATGAAAGAATTTTGGGAGACCACGAGAGGCTCATGGCTAAGCTTAAGAGGCGCCGTCCTCTTCATTCAGAGGCTTCCAGAACATAATGTAATTTTATAGATTTTACAGGGCCTGCACCTTCATTGCAGGTGGAAAAAATCTATCTATTGTATGTTCCTGTTATAATAATTGCGCACATTCTTAAACTTGCACCTGTGGTTTTTACGTCTTTTCAAAATGACGGTTTGGAACCTTGTGCCTTATAGATTCAAATAACCACATCGACTCTCCCAAATTTCATATTTCAACGTATGGGAGCCCGGAACTTTTGGCCTGGGCTAAACACAAACTCAGAATTTATTTGCCCTTTTCAAATGGACATGAAATATGAATTGAGTAAAAGCCACTATATACCCACAACTTCAAGTTCAGGATCTCTCATATAGTTGGATCCATGGGCTTCCGGCGCAGATATAACAAAATATGTGGGGAGGGTTATCTATTTCACGGTGTATTTTTAACAACCGGAATTCACGAAATATATTTCTTACTTGAGGTGTCGATTATAACAGAATCGAACTTTATTAAATTCATCATTTTCTTATGCCAAAGAAATATGTGGCGTACCACAATTTGCAATAATACCTCAAGAGTTGTCCATTTAATTGTTGGAACTTCAGGTTCTCAACACTGTTATTGTCCATATCTTGAGGAACTTCTGGCATCTCAAGCCAAAATCACATATTCTCATGGTATGGACATTTTTACAATTTTCTGTACATATTTCTGGACTTCAAGCCCTTACATAATTGTCCATATCTTGAGGAACTTCTGGCATCTCATTTAATTGCTCATCAATGAGTTTAAGGAACTGCAGGTTCCCTTTTTGTATATAGTGACGGTTTACCCAAAATGGTTAATATTTATGTATATGTCACTATTCATATATCCGGTACTATTCATCAAGTCATGAATACGTATCTATTCATGTGTACAGTACATTTGCCAGTACAGTTATTATCCATGTGTACGGCACTATGAACCAATACGATACTGTTACATCATTAAGGAACCCCAGGTCCTTATTTACATGTCAGGGATTAAGGACCCTCAAGTCCAATCACATGTTTACAAATATAGTACCGGAGAGACTGCCAGCTCTCATATTAATATCATCATCAAGGATCTTCAAGTCCTGATGTAATTGTATGATGAGGATCAAGGAACTTCTGGTCCTGATCTGCATACTGTAAAAACTCATCATACAGCACAATTAATCCATAAAATAAATTGTTGATAAATAAATTACTGGTATGGACGATAAACCCGCACCATACTTTAAATAAATGTAAATGTGCGGTAAAATAAATTCATAAATTAAATTGCTTGCTGTATGGACGTTAATCCCGCACCATACCTTAAATAAAATTAAATGTGCGGTAAAGTAAATTCATAAAGTATGAGGGTTAATTCCACGTCATACTTTAAGTAAAAGTAAATTTGCGATAAAGTAAACGTGCTTGTATGGGCACTAATTCTGCTCCATACATTTAAATAAAAGTAAAGACGTGGACGATAAACCCGCACCACCCTTTTAAATATATACTGTTGTATGGGTAATAAACCTACACCATACAGTAAATAATGTACAGTAAAGTAATTTCATAAAGTATGAGGGTTAATTCCACATCATACTTTAAGTAAAAGTAAATTTGCGGTAAAGTGAAGGCAATTATTGGTGGGTTCTCATCAACACCACGATCAAATAGTATAGTAGATAATATTATTATCGTTTTGTGGAAGGCATCATGCTTGTCTCTCAAATCAAATGCTTTCCACCTGTAATCTGCATACCTGCACCAATTGGTTTATTAAATACTGTAGAGAAATAATAAAGTAATTTTGTTGAGCACTGAGAATAAAGAAAGTGATAACAGCTCCGTCCTTCCTTTTGTTGAGCACTGAGAATAAAGAATCTTTTCTTGACCCTCTTTCTCTTTCGGCGCCATTTCGTCAGCCTCCTCAGCCTTCTGGCCCTGAGCCTTGGCCACCGAACCATGGACTCCAAGCCTCGAAGTCGCCCTAGAATTAGAACTAGCCTTGGGTTTCTGCCTCTTGGGCTCGAGCCGTTTGGGCAGGAGAATTGGAGGCTTCTCGAGGCGGCGGCTCCAAATTGGGTTGTTGAGGTGGAGGAGGAGGACTGTGGGTCTTGCTGTACATGATGCTGCTGGGGCTCTTGGAAGATGAGCAGAGTTGGGTCGCTGAGAGACGGAGCGATTTTGAATGAGAAATCATGGTCTTCAATTATGGGTTGGAGTATGGTGTGGATGAGAGAGCAGAGGAAGGTGAGAAAGACCAGAAGGATGGCTATTATTGTTGGACTCATTCTAGCTTTCTGTTTCTCTAACTCTCTCACTCAATCGTACACAACAACATGTTGTAACACATATCACCATCAGCATCAATCTACCAAAATCCTACAGGTGTTTGAATAAATGCGTGAGAGAGCTAGCTAGCTAGCCAAGCTGAACTGGTACAGAAAGAGTGGGTTTTTGGGGATTGCAGCAAAAAACCCAATTGAGCACTTGACCCAGAGAAAACAAAGACACGGAGAGGTTCCCGTTTGCTCTGTTATAATTGCTATTGTTTGAAAGCGAATCGTGCTGATAACGTGTTATAAATCTAGAAGAAATTGTAGAGAGAATTGAGGTATAGAGAAAGAATAGAAATCTGATCTTCTCATTGAATGTTTGTTCTATCTCTTAGTGTTCTCGATCTCTTATTACAAAGGAAGGGTGTGAACCCTTTTGTAGGCAAAGCCTCTTCCAACATATGGGGCTCCACCTTATATATTTACAACAATTTGGACTTTATCTCCTAATATTATTTTATTTTAACTTAGTTTCCTTGTGGTGATTGGGTAGCTAGATTTTAGGAGGTATTTAAGCTCCTTCTCACAGTAATTTTGGGACTTCTTTTTGGCTCTTCAACATGGAGAGCAATTGCTAGGATTTTGGAGTTTTTGCAACTTTAAGGTGTTTTCATTCTTTTTCTTCTTAATGATATTTTCCATGATTTCAGTTATGAATATGCATAACTAATTTCATTTTGCTAGGGTGAAGCCTTGAATCTTAGCAGGAATATGTAATTTTTATTTAATTGCTTATGATTGAGTGCATGCATACTTTGAATTGTTAATCACTGTTTTAAACTATCTAATTGTCTTAACGCCTAATCACCATTAGGATCTTTAGAAAAGTAACTGGATGCAATTTTGGTCGGAAGGTTCCCTGGAATTGACGCTGACTTCTTGTGATTAATAATTTTAATTTCACTTAAGATGAACACCACGTCTTAAGGGTTGCATGGTTTTTCAAAAGGTTTTCACAAAACTTAATGAGTCTTTCATGTTCAGATTTGATTCGAACGTCCGGACGGGTGCATGTTGGATATACGTTCTATATTGGAGGTTCCAAGTAGAATATAAATTAGGAAAACCTAACTTCCAAAGTGGCATGTGCAAATCATAAGTAATTGGTTAAAATGCATAGGATTGCTAGGTGATGGTGAAACCCTAGTGCTTTTATCAATTGGTATTTAAAACTCTTCCTTCAATCGTATTTGTTTTTGTTTAAAATTTGTTTTCAGTATCACACAATTTTATAATCATCTTTCTCAACTTTTAATTTTAGGTAGTTAATTGGAAATTGTTTTTACATAAATTGCTAGATAGTTCTTGAAGAGAATGACCTTGCATGAACATCTATACTACAATGCAAGTATTTTATATGATTTTAACCCTATTTACACAGTTACTAAAAATCCTATCATATAGCAATCAAGTTCACAATTGTATGGAGTTGGTTGAATCCCGTGAAACCCAGTGGAACCCATGCAGAACAAAAGCTGTAGATTACTTGCCCGGTAGTGCACGTATTAGAGCCACCACACCAGAATTTTTAAAGTCTTTTAAAATCATCTAAAATCCTAATTGACTGACTTCAAAAACTCACAAGTAACCTGTGACCTGTCCCATCTCCTATTACAGTCCCAGCCACCATAGCTGTCCAACCAGCCAGCATGAGCCCATGGAGATCGGCCCACCACCCTCGATTTCCCCTGCTCATCCCCCTCCTCCGCTCGGTCTTCCTACGGTCCACATTGCTATTGAGGAAACATTTTTTAATACTAATTTGATGGAATGGATATAATTTAGTAAGAGAGCCAAATAGACAAGACAGAGTTTAGTATTTAATAAAGTCTGGTTAGGATTTCACTATCCTTGCAAATTGCAATGGACACCCACTAAACACAGACACACACCACCACTGGCCATTTTTTTCTGCACAGAATCTCAACCCTAAATCATTGACAAATTTTTTGCTCTTCTTCTCAAATCCTTTGTTACACAGAAAAGTAAAAACAATTGAATCTCCAAATACCTTCGCTGACTCATAAAGTAATAATATGGCTATGTATTTTGACATACGTACGTCTAATTATATATAAGTTTTAGTAACGTATATACAGTTGTTGACGTACGTCACAATTTTATATTTTACATGAATATAGAAATGACAATAATTTTGCAAATGCAGTTCTTGGGTGCGTTTTATTTGTATAAAATTGTACAAGTGTACATATATTGGCAAAGTATAAAGATAGGTTTTGCTTTTTAATCTTTTTGTGCTCAGAGTGAACAAGTTAGGTGAGAAAGGAATGCCAAAGTAACGTGGAAATCCTAGAGCATAGACTATGAAATAATTGGGGGAGAATTTAAATTTGTCAAATGAATCTTTGATTCATATATTAAACAAGACTAATCATCGCCAAGTATCACTTATTTTCTGGTGTTTATAAGATGCCCATAATTTCACTCCTCTAAGGGTCCGTCTGGTAAACTGTTTTTAAATCATTTTCACAAAATATTTTTGAAAAATAAAAACGAATTTATACTTCTAAGATCCGAGAATGCGTCAGTTAATTTAATTCAAAAAAGTTTTCAAGAACGAAACGAGAAAAAAAAAAATGTCCATCCAATTTCCCCAAAATGTCTATTAAGTCAAGATGTGAGTTTCTATCACAAATGGTTAATATAACACAAAATATCCATACTTGAAGAACCAACCAACTCCATCTTCTTAACTGTGGAAGTCGAATCTCTCTTCCTCCATTAATATTTAAAAAGAAAACAAAAAAGAGAAACCAAATGCAGAGACGTACCAACACAAACTCTCTACGTACACAGAAAGAAAAAAAAGACACCACTTATATAACTTATAAGCTTGCACACGATCTAACGCATGGATCCATCCATCCAGTAGTGATTGGCTTACTAATTATGGCGGTTGCAAGACCTATCGGTGAGGTCCTTGCAACCTGGTGGGATGTTTTTGTTTTCCCGACCATGGCAGGGATCGTCCTTACCAAATCGGTTGCAGGACGCAGAGCTTCCCCTTTCTCTTGATGTATCGGTGGGGTGGTAGGAACCGCCATCCGCGAGGAGCCTTATGCTGAATTCCGAGCCCAACATGAACTCCAAGTCAAAGTCCAACTCGGAGTATGCAATACGACATGCCGTGCCGGTGAGACCGTTACACCTCGAAGAAGAGAAGTAGCCGCCGCGGCTGACAATGCTACCGTTGATGTTAATGCAATGACTTGTGGTGGTCAGCAGGGTCATGACCATCATCACCTTCATAGCTGACAGAGCTGTTCCTGAGTCACTCCTGTTTTTTTTTCTTCTTCTTGTGCTGCACATCTCTTTCTAACACACAAATTACAGGTTGACACGTGTATAACATTATTTACGTACTGGTGGAAGAAAAATATAAATTCCTGTGCAGAAAGAGCCAAAACAGTTATTGTTTGTATAGATCAGCACAAGATTCTCGACTAGTCAGTATCGATTCAATACAAGACCAATAGTGGTGCACTAGCTACACCTGCGGTCCCTTCGTTTGTGTTTTTCTAAAGAAAAATTACTAACTTCATTTTTCTTTTTGTTTTTTATTAATTTGCTTTTTATTTGTTTATAAATTTTAGATCTTTCCAAAGGACTTACAATTATTGCTGATGATTACGGCATCAATCTTATCTAGTGATAATTAATTAGGATAAACATTGATAATTAATTAGGATAAACATTTTATGTACAACAAATTATGGAGGATTCCAAGTAATTTGTAAATTTCATTTGAGTGGGGTGTGTATGTATATATATTTGTAAATTATCACAAACTAGAGGGTTCCAACAAAAAAAAAAATAGATGGTGGAGTGACTTTAGCAGTTTTTTTTTAGGGTGGGGGGGAGTTTGGTGTGGTCTATATAACTCCATCTATAATAATTTAGTGTTTAAATACCGAAATGATCTCTTTGTTGTACTCATTTAGCTAATTTAGTATGTGTATTTTTAATTTAAACGCTTTTTCTTAACATGAGATCATGGTCCGCAAGTCAAGGTTCTTTTAGTTAGATAGACCACATTGGCAATTTAATCGCTATTATAATTAATTAGAATACTCTATTTGTTTAAAATATTACATTTATGTTAAGAAATAATAAAAATGGTTATACAATAAAATATAAAAACTTAGGGGTTGTGTAGCCAATTAGGATTTTAGAGGATAATCTTTTCTATGAAGCAAACAATGTACAAAAACTAGTATAAACAATGTTATGTGTTGATAAAGAAAATTCTTTAACTTCTCTTAGCACTTTTTCTCAGGAAAATTAGAAGTCTACAAAAACTGGTGTAGGAATTTTACCAAGTATAAATCCTGAACCCAACCTAAACCCTAATAACAAGCAAAACTCGTATACTAATCACAAGAAAATTATCATCAAGAAACAATAAAATCATGGAAAAAGAAAAAGAAAATCCAACAAGTACAATTGATTTGAAGTGAAAAAGAATGAGTACCTTGAAAAGGGACGGATCTAGAAATCTTATCTCATAGCATCATAGTGTAAAAGTTCAATTTTTTATTTTTTTTATTTTTGGGGTTCTGAAGTCGGTAATGGAGGAGCTGGGCTTAAAAGTTTGGTGGGGGAGAGGGCTCCAAAAGGCCAAGCCCGGCCAGAGCATTTGCAACCAAGTTCACAACTGTATGGAGTTGATTGAAGCTAGTGAAACCCAGTGGACCCCATGGAGAACAAAAGCTGTAGCTTACTTGTCCGGTAGTGTATGTATTTTAGAACCACACCAGAATTTTTAAAGTCTTTTAAAATCATCTAAAATCCTAATTGACTTGACTTCAAAAACTCACAAGTGACCTGTCCCATCTCCTGTTACAGTCACCACCCCAACCACCATAGCTGTCCGAGCTGCCACCATGAGGCCATGGAGATCGGCCCACCACCCTCGATTTCCCCTGCTCGTCCCCCTCCTCCGCTGGGTCTTCCTACGGTCCACATTGCTATTAAGGAAACATTTTTTAATAGTAATTTGATGGAATGGACAAAACAGAGTTTAGTATTTAACCCACAATTTAATGAAGTCTAGTTAGGATTTCAATATCCTTGCAAATTGCAATGCATACCCACTAAACACAGACACACACCACCAGTGGCCATTTTTTTAATCTTAAATCATTGAGAAATTATTTGGTCTTCTTCACAAATCCTTTGTTACACAGAAAAGTAAAAACAATTGAATCTCCAAATCATAAACATGAACACAAGACAAGATAATCTCAATACACACTTACAACAATTTCATTGATACAGTTAACACACCATATCAATTGAACCTTTATTCTGTACTTACTACTTGCAACCACCAAACCTAGCACACACAAGTTGCACCCAAATTTGGCACAAGATGAAATTACGTCGTTTGGGTCGTCAATTGCGGTAGCACTCGCGATTGTACCTTGTCTGATCGCAATTGGGCGCCGGGGGATTTCTGTTGGAGCCGGGATGGCAAGGAGGGAAACCCCTCCGATCACACGACGCCGCTTTGCTGGGATCTAGTGCCGGTCTGGTTACACTTGGATGTCCGGCCAAGATCCTTCTGCTGATTTCCGAGTCCATCAGGAACTCCATGCCGTCCAAGTCGCTGTTTGCAATGAGGCATGATGGGTCGCTGAGGCCGTCGCACCACGTGTCCCTGCCGCCGCTGCTGTTGTTGTTGATGCCGTGAGTTGTGGTCAACAGGGTCAACGCCACCATCGCTAACAGAGCTGCTGATGAACAGTGACCCATTTGTACTGTGCCAGTTGCTTTTCTTTTTTGCTCTTTTGAAAGGTTCTGCTGCACTCATCAATTTAAGGAAGGATCATGGGTGTGGGTGATTGAGGAGGACCAAGTTGTTATTGGGGTGTGGACCCGTTTGATATTTTAGAAGATAATTAGGATTTGGGATAATCCAATTACTTGGAAGTTGGATCCACCTCATATTTTATTTTATTTCACACCATTTTTCTAAATAGTAGAGGTCAACCCTACCAACCGTTTGATATCTTAGAAGATAATTAGCAATAATTGTTTTGGTCCCTCAATTCTACTTTCACTAGCATAGTTGATTCTATCCTCATAGCAGTTATATTTTTTGTCACGCCCTGAAATTAAGCACGTAATATGTTTATATTTATATATGTTTTTAATAATATATTCCTTAGTTAGAGACACGATATAGCATAATCATGGATATTCAATTAATTAATATTAATTATAAGATTTTTTTTTCTTTTTATTGAGTATTTTTTGTTGTGTTTAATGTTTAATTTAGCTTGGATGCCTGATCACCATCTACGTTGAATTAGTGTGATGCAAGTTAGAATAGATGCCATACTTAACTTGAGTTTTGCTTATTGCAATTGATACCATGAATGACTAATTGTAGATGCCATGCAATTAGGTTTTGTGTGATCGCTACATAATTTTCATAGAACTTAATGGGTATTTATGTGTAGAATTCATCTAGATGTCCTAGAGGATTGCATGTAAAAACCAAATGCCATGGCCATTGAATAGTTTAGGGAAATTGATCATCAATAAGGGAAATTACTTGGAATTGGTATGCTTATTGATGGGGTAGTGTTGGTTAAGGTGAAATTGAATGGTCTAGTGTCTTTCTCTCTTGGTTTTCTTATTTCTCTTGTGTTGTGCCTTTTTTTCTTTAATTTTTAATTGATTTCTTTAATTTTAGTTTCTCAATTTACAATTAGTTTCTTTAATTTCTCAATTACAAATTTAAAACAATTTCACCCATTAAAGTTTCTCAATTTACAATTAGTTTTAGTTTAATTGGTAGGAATATTAAGAATTAAATCAATCTCTATGGTGCTTACTTAGCTATACTATCTTTTGATTCATATACTTGCGAGCATTAAAGTTTGATTAATTTGGTAAACTTGAATTTCGCAACACCATGCCATATTGACAACACAATGTTACAATGTTAAAACCAAACATCAGAACACTACGTTTTCAATAGAAAGTAAGGCGTTTTAGTTAATAAACAATTTGTTGAAAACATTGCGGAAACAAAAAATCATATGATAAGTTAAAATAATTGAAACTTAATTTTCATTTAATACGAGTCACATCGCAATGAGATCATAGTTACACAATGTTGAAGAAAAATATGATCCTCCCAACATAATTTCACCACCACTAATTAAATAATGAGATTTTATTATTTTAGGTTCGACCCATTCGAGACGTAGTGTCTCTTAATTACAATCCCTTACTTCAAGAGAACACCCTTTGATTCCATCACAAAGAAACAGAACGTGTGTCTTTGGTTTTGCAGTTGCCCCTAAGTCTAATCTCAGGGTGCCTACGTATCCCCTAAGTCGAACCTCAAGCCACTCGTAGTTCAAAGATTCACAATGAATAAATGATTCATCGCAAAAAGAGGAATTTGAACAAATTTGAGTGAGTAGTGTTTGAGTGAATTTGGCTGATTGAACTAGGGATTTGATATGGAATTGTGTTTGGGATGGTTGCATCTAGATAGAATCTCTAGATTGCCTACGTATCCTCTTAAAGGGATCAAACCAACGTAGTTCGGAATTGATTTGCATAAAGGTAGACATTTGATTTATGGGAACTTGGTTGATGTAACTAGTGATTCAAATTTGGTTGCGGTTGCATCTATTGAGATGCTAGACTGCCTACGTACCCTTAATGGAATCAAACCGACGTAATTCCAAAGTTTGAAAATTAATGGGTAAGTGTGGCCCACTAATTGAGAATATGTGTCTTTAAGACAATTTGGAGATTTTCATAGGTAGATGACCTATGAAAAAAATTAGAAATTAATGGGTAAATGTGGCCCAATAATTTAGAATTTGTGTCTTTTAGACAATTTGGGGATTTTCATAGGTAGATGACCTATGAGAAAAATTGAAAATTAATGGGTAAGTGTGGCCTACTAATTCAGAATTTGTGTTTGAGATATTTGAATTTAATCTCATTCGAATTTTCATGGGTAGATGACCCATGGGAACAATTGGATGGTTTTGTACCATTTTTCCTTTTTGTCAATGACCAAGAAAAATAATGAGCAATTTTGATTAACCCACTAATTTTCTAAAATTGACATTATTTGTAATTGGGCCCAAATATGGCTATGAGGATTGTTGAATTAATCCATTAACCATATGATAGGAAATCGGAAATCTAGGCCTCTGTAAATTTAATGGGTAATTATTTGGCCACCCACTAAATATATTGGGCTTTTAAGAATTAAAGGGTATATAACCTAATAATCTGACTATGAGCCCTTTAACATATATATATTTTTTATTGATGGTCTGTGCTCATTTGGTTTATCAAAAACCAATCACAATTGAACTAGGACTTCAGAGATAGAGACTGTGAAGGACTTGTAATTTTTGACTTGGAGAAGAGTTACGCTACTGCCAAGTTACTTCTGCTCTCTCTCAAATTGCTAAACTTGTGAAAGCTTAGCTCCCATGCCACAAGCTCCTCAAGCCAAGTCACTTATCAATTCGTTATGTTCATGTGGCTTTCAGTGAAAAGAGCCTAAGAGTGTTTTTCTAAAGTTTATGCAAATTTTTCAAAAACTCTTTTGGGAGCCTGGTTCTTGAACTCAGATACTTGAGGAATTTTGTTTGTCTTCCTCTTACAGCAGCCCAAGCCCATTCGTCAGGCTGCTAGAACAAAAAGACCCCTACAAATTGTTGTTGTTTGGATGCGTTCTTACTATGTGAATTTCTCTTTTGCATCTTTGAATGTTTTTTGTTTGGCTGTGTTTTGGACATTAGTGTTTAGTTTTCATATTCAAAGCCCAGGTTGGTAAGGTAAGAGGAGGGGGTGGCGTGAGTCTAGGCTGAGAAGTAGTGAGGGTTAAAAAATATCACCAGCATCACATGTGATCAATTTTTACAAAAAAACAAACAGAGTTGACGAAAAGGACGAGTGTGGTAACACGATATCTAATTGAACGATGACCATAATAATTTTTGGAGTTGAGGAATGAAAAGTAAAGTCGGGTCTTAGTTCAAGGACCATTGCTACATTTTAGCCAATAAAATTATTTGAAGAATCACTCAATAGAAATAAATTATATATATACACAAAGAACTTCAATTAAGTGATTCCTCAAATACTTATTTGAAGAACACCCTTGCAGGCAGGGGCGGACCAAGCTAATGACTAGTGTGGGTAGCTCCCACACTTTAAAAAAAAAGCCATAATCTTAACTATGTTGTGGTTTCTTCAAGGTTTTTAAACTTTTGGACCCTTGTATCTCACATGAAGATAATGATACCCTCTCAAGTCCTATCTTTGACTTGGAGATTGACCAAACTCTGAGGCATATAGGTCCTCTGAAAGCTCTTGACCCTGATGGCATACATGCTACTTTCCATCAAAACTGTTGGGAAGAAACTAAGCCTGTCATTAAAGCCTTAATCCAAGATTTCTTTGCCAATCAACAGTCTCTCAAGCCTTTAAACCATACAAATATTGTTCTTATTCCTAAAGTTAACTCTCATGAGTGGGTCCACCAATTTAGACCTAGTAGTTTGTGCAATGTTTCCTATAAAATAATTGCAAAAATCATCATCAATCATATTAAACCTTTATTATATAAATAAATCTCTAAAAATCATGGTTCTTTTGCTCATGGCAGATCAAATTTTGATAACATCCTTATAGCTTATGAGTTATTTAATGACTTTAAACGTAAGAAAGATTCCATTGGAACTATGGCTCTTGAGATTGATCTTGAGAAAGCATATGATATGCTTGACCAGAATTATATTCAAGCTTGCTTACAAAAAATGGGTTTTGCTAATGATATGCCTCTGGCCTACAAATTAATTTCCATAAGTCCACCCTTTACTTTTCTCCTCGAGTTACTAATATTAGTAATGTCCTCCAAGTTCAACATATCTATTATAGGTAGGTACTTGGGGTTTCAACATATCTACTATGAGTGCCTTGCTTTGAGGGATGGTTTAGCTCATGTACTTCATCATGGTTGGCGCAATACCATAATTGAATATGACTCTGAACTGGTCATTGATGATGTCAACAAGAAATGCTCTGCCCGTGGAGTATTTTGTAGCTTCTCCAAGATGTACCTGACTCTATTAGCAACATATTGTCCGCTTTGGTCCTCCTTTCAAGGTTTTGTTCTTGGGCTCAAGATAATGTTATCTTGCCCAAAAGGCCTCTTGCTAGGAAGAGAAGTGTTCACACATATAAGGCACTTTACCTTTCCCTCCCCGAGTAATGTGAGATTGCTCATTAGTTTTGCTTTCCAAGCTCACAGGTCTTACAATCCACCCCCTTTGAATTTTTGCCCAATTCTTGCCCCTACTTAAAAAAATATATTCAATCCAAGCCTTTGCATAATCCAAGCCCACCCCACGCATTGTATTTTAATAATTTGAACAGTCTATTTTTTGGATATTCCCTCAAAGATCATCTCTATAAAAAATTACTTGAATATGAAACCATTTGACAACTCAATTAGATGGTTGTTATTATAGTCTTTTCTTAAAGCACTATATTCGTCTATTTTGTTGCTCTCAATTAGATGCCTTAATGATTTTTAATTTGCATGATTTTTTATAATTCTAATCTATAAATGGAGATTTGAAAATAGTTGGTTTGGATTGTGGAAAAAAAATCTATTAATAAAAAAAAAAACTCTTGCCATTGCCACGCTAGTATCCATAAAGAATTTCTTGACAGAACTTATGAAACAGCATAAGGTGTGAAATTTGATTGAAAGCAAAGGGACAAAACAGTAATTAAGTTGATAAATAATGTGCAGCGTACAGAATACCACGTTGGTACTGAAAATAAAATAAAAAACAGGTATTTTATTTATAAGAAATAACAAGCAAGTGTATAGTGGTAGGTACGAACCAAATCGAATAAAAAAACTTGACCAATATTGTTTTGACTTGTAGTTGATGTCTTGATCCACGACCGTTAGATATTATTGTTGAGTTTGTAGTGCAACTCCACAGATTCTTCTACAAGTTTTTTTAACTTCTAAGTCGGAATGTGTTGTGAGACATGAACATATTTAATTTTAATACAGCGAAAGCATTGGAGGCCACAACTTTTTCGCACACATTACACTTTCCCTGCATACATTTGATTAAAATATCGGGTTCTATTTAAGTCATTTAAGCATTTTCAACCGACATATCAATATATTTGATGATGTGGATGATGTGGAATAAAGTGCGATGTAAAATATTGAATTTAAAGATAAAATCACTTTAAATTTTAAAAGGTAATATAAAATTTGATCATAATTTTAAGAAGTACTGAATTGAGACAATCAAGTTTGTTTGAATTCAACTATAAGAACACGAATTTAGTCCTTAACTACATTACAGAAGTCGAGATTAAAATTACATAACAAGTCTTATTAAACAAACGTATTATTAAAGAAGACTTTAAAATTATCAATTGTAAAATTACAGTTTAATTTTTGCATTATAAATTTTTTTGTTCTGTTGACTTGTAAGTCTAAACTGTTTTTCTCTTTTTTGTTTTTTTCTTTTCCCAAAAGTGAACAGACATGGCAAATCAGAACGATTGTGGACAGAGACCGGTTAAACGATGTCGTATGCAGCACGGCATTTTCTCTCTGAAAACTCATAGCTACTAGATTTGACCAGACTATCCTTAAGCATATCGCAAGTATATGCATAAATAGAAATGCATAAACAAGGTCATTAACGTCATTCCAAAATAGTAAACGGTGACAAAGCAAAAACGGGGAGGGGGACAAATCAAAAATGCCAAGCTGGCAATTAGACAAAAGGCAAAAAATACAGGTGCTCCTCTCCTTTTCGCTTCGTCTCTGTTCCTCTTCCTCTATCCGAATTTAGAATCCGAGAAAGCTCGAAAATCCGATTAGCTCTCGTAATCATCCGCGCTAATCTGTAAGCCTAATTCGAATTTTGCTAATCTTCCGATCTATGCTAGATTTTATAAATCTGATATTGCATTTAGCTTCATCGATTGTATTTTCAGTGTGTGTTGTTTGGAAAATCATAGTTGATTAGGTTAGGAAATTGAGGTAGTTGAGTTTTCTAGGAGACTTGAATGATTGCTGAGAAAGTTGAGGGAAAATTGAAATATGGGTCTCATTTCAGATTTGCTATTGGTAAAAAAGAATTAGAAGTCAACCAAGCCAAAATTTTCCATAAGCTTCAGCTGAATTCAGGGCGGGGGTTGGTTTTTATAGATAAAAAAAAAATAAAAATCCTTTATTTACGACCCTGATCTTCGACAATTATTGATGTCGAATAAAAGGTTTGAGTACACTTCCCAGCAACCAAACAGAGCTTAATACGTCAATTACCAGATTAGTTGCAAACTTCTGAAAGTTAGTAGCCAGAATTGTATGTTTGTGTTATTGATCTTGGGGGCTAAATGTGGGTCTTTTGTTGAAGGTAGTGGGCTAATTGATGAAATAGAAGAGACCCATTTGATTTGAATTTGGAAATTGAAGGGTCCAAGAACTTTGTTGAAGATGGCCTGCAGAGGGTGCTGGGAGTGCGTATTGAAGCTATTGAACTTTGTTCTGACCCTTGTGGGGCTGGCCATGGTGGGTTATGGGATCTACCTGCTGGTTGAATACCTGAAAGCTGCTGACACAGTTGCCATGTCTTCGCTTGTGGGTGACAATCAAGCTTTGATACAGCTCAGCCGACCTATGCTCATGACTGTGTCTCTTTCATCTAATATCGTGGATAATTTGCCAAAAGCTTGGTATGCCTACTACCTAATTGATTAAACTTCTTTTTCAGTTTTTTGAGTTATAGCTAGTTAATCTTTTGTTTTATTACAATTGGGGGTATCTGTTGTTTATTTTGATTTTAGATATGGTTTAAACAAGATGACAACGATGATTATGACAGACTTATCTTCTTACAGTTGATATCACATAGTTGTTATTATTTATTTCAAATTAGATATCGTAGACTGTATGTAAGTTTAGAGACATAGAAAGATGATATAACATGATTGAAAACCTTAGGAATGAAATCATTTTCCTCCCTATTTTTTTTTAATCCAACTGGAGATTTCTCTTAATTAACTAGTCTGTTATCTTAGTTAACAGTTTGGATGTGAAATGCGTCTATAATTTAGAAACTTAGCTTGACTTTGGTTGTTGCGGAAATTTTTGTTTCTCTGTTTTGAGCGATTTATTCAAATGCATATCAAGAATTGTAGGTCAAAATGAAATACAATATGGTTCCATCCAAAGACTTGGACATTTTGAGTCGCCATCCAAGCACAAGTGCCGTGATTTATAAGAATATTTTTGGCGTAGAAAGTCCCAAATTCAGGATCTTCTGCTGCAGATATTCCTCAGTAACAAATTCATAGGCCGGAGTTCAGTTTTATTGTTTGTTTCTTTGTTTGGTTGAGTAATATTGCCTATCCTAGTGCGTTTATGGACCCACTGGACTAGACGCTTCTCAAACTCAAGCATTTACTTTTTTGGTTAGAGGCTAATGTCTTGGGGCTAACGTAAGACCTGCTCAAGGACTTACCTCTTTAGGTAAATATCTAATGCATTGTCTGACCGGGGAAGATTTTGTGGAACCCCTCCAAGGTATCCCTATTTTGCTGGATCCGAATGGCTACAATGGATGTGCCTGTGTGCTCCTCCAAGTGAATTTTTGCTCATATGCCCTTCATGAAGTGTACAGGAGAAGTTATCTGTAAATATTTTGTGGGCATAAGAAAGCCTAATAGCCCTTTTCTGTGTTGCAGCCTGCACCCAAAGTCTAGGCGCAAGTATGATCATGTGATCCCTGTGCCTAGATATCATGCAGAGGTAGAGCTTCCTACTTCAATTTTGCTCCTGGAATCTAATGTAAGATATCATAGGATACCGTGCCAAGAATCTAGGCACATAAGTCTTCATGTAGAGGATTTGAAATCCCAATAGGGTTGATCACCATGTGATGAAGAGGTGCCTACTCTAGGCGTCAAGACACATAGTGGATCCCTCCTATCTCATCTCTCATTATAAAGGACAGATTCTATCTTGAGAAGTTATGTTGTCGTAACCCTTCCCTAGCTAACCAAATTATTGAGGTAATGATCTTGAAAGGACTTACTCAGTGGTCAAATGGGAGTCTCTCTCTCACGATTAAGAGACTATTTCTGTAATGAGAGTACATTAATAGACAGTCTTGCACTAGTTATTGATAGGAAGTCCTGTACTTAATTGGTTGAGATCACTAGTCTATTTTTTCTTTTTAGTCTGAAGACTAGTCTGTCATATAGGCCAGTTGTACTGAAATTTTCACAAATAATGTCTTCACTCTCTTCACTGGTTGTGATTCATTTATAGTGATGAGCATCTGTGATGTAGGACATGGGTGAATTGAGTATTTATGTAGTTTAGCGGAAGCGAAAACAATGGAAAAACAGAAAATAGGTGGTAAAAGACGCCTTGGCTTCACGCCAAAAGAATTTTGGCTTCACACCCAGGAGTCACCAATCTCTGGAAAGTAAACTTTTCTTAATATATCAAATCTCCATTTTAAAGAACTACATGGGGGGTATTTATAGCAAGCTAAAACCTAGAGACAATAGGATAAAAATCCCTCACTAAAACAGAAATCCTAATCCACCAAGGAACTAAGTAAAATAAACTAGGAAACTTAAATCAAATCCTACTAAAACTCTGGAAACTAAAATCCTAGTGAAATCTGGAAAACTAATAAATCAGGAAACTAACTAATGATGTCCGCATCAATTCCCCCAAGCTGAAAAGATCTCAAATCTGGTGAGATAAAGCTGTAATAACATTCCAAAACGTTGGGATCAATGTGCGGCAGGTCCTCCTTTGTAATCCGAGTACTACGAGAATCTGGTTTAACTTCCACTTGACTGGGAACTTCTGCATCTTCCTTACATTCTTTAAGCATAATGATATGTAGAGCTTTGGTTTTACCTGCTTTGTCTTGCTCCTCTTTGTTTGGTATAGATTGATTCACGAGCTTGGGTTGAAGTGGCTTCATCGTGATCTTCTTTCCTTTATGGATGAATGAACATATATTTTCTTGACCCAAGATGGTAACATTGTAATCATAGATCCATGGTCTTCCCAAGAGAATATGACTCACATCCATATCCACCACATCACACCAAACATGATCTTTGTAAGTTGAAAACTGTATAGGAACGTGACATCGTTGGGTAACGGGGATAGAAGATGTATTGTCAATCCATGCTACTCTGTATGGCACAAGATGCTTCTCGGGTGACAAACCAAGATGTGAAACGGTTAGCGTTGACACCACATTGATACAACTCCCATTATCCATGACCACCTTACACTCTTTATCTCCAGACTTGATGTAAGTGTGGAAAATGGAAGTCCTACGCCAATCCACAGTTTCCTTCCTAGGTTGAGCCAAAGTACACCTTACTACTGCTAATGTTGGATGAGGGACTTCAAAGTCGATTCTACAATCTTCATCAGGTTGTTGGGGTTCATAAATATCTTCCTCGAATTCGCCTTGATTGTCAGCTTGTTCGTTGATGTGTGCACGCAGATTTCTTGTTGCCTCCTTCGTTGGGCATTGGACAGCAAAGTGTCCAAAACCTTGGCATCTGTAACATCTTTGCGTTCCACCACCACGTGTATCAACTAGCACTCCTTTTCCCTTGGCATTTTTTACTAAATTAGTCATAGATGTTGAAGTCGTAGAACTTGGAGTCACAGATGTGTCAACATGAAAATCAGATCTTTGAGAATCAGTTTGCTTGACTACATTGGACGACTTTAAATACTTCTCTAATTCTTGTACCCTCTGAAAAACCCTCTCTAAAGTATTCACAGTACGAGGAATTAATTCCCTTTGAAGCTCTGGACGAAGTCCTGATCTAAACCGAGAAATAGTCATCCTTCGATCTTCCCTTATGTCACATCGCAACATGAATTCCTCAAATTTTGCAATATATTCAGCAACTGGCATGTTGTCTTACGAAGAGTTTGCCACTCATCTAACAAACTCTGTTGATAGGATAATGGTAGATATTTCTGCTTCAACCTTTCTTTCATCTCACCCCAATGGATGATTGGTTCTTCACCAGCTCTCTCTAGCTGTGTTTCAACATTGGTCCAAAACAATCCAGCTTGACCCACCAATTTTATCTTAGCAAATCTCACCCTTCGAGCTTCAGACATGTCGTGCCACTCAAAATAGTGATCTATGGTAGCTAACCAGTCGAGGAGTGCTTTAGGATTTAGCTCACCATCAAAATTAGGAGCGTCAACTTTCACTGATCTCATGACCCTTTCATCAGGGTCTTGGTCATAGCCACGATGAAAATTGTGTCTCTCTGCGTCTCGATCATTCCTTCTATCATGATGTTGTCGCTCACGATTCCTCTCTTCTCCATTCACACTTGCTTCATCATGTTGGTTAGCTGCTTCTAAGTCTGCAAGGCGACTTTCCACGAGTCTGGATCTAGTGTCCGAATCTGCCACTTGCTTTGATAGGTTTTCCATCATCTGAAAAAGACGTTCAAAGTCCATCTCTGGCTCGTCTGTCTTTCCAGGCTTAGTCGGAGCCATCACTTGACACGCGGCGTGAAGAACAAGAAATACTCAAAAATTTTGAACCCAAAGAAAACGAAAACCTGGCTCTGATACCAAATTTGATGTAGGACACGGGTGAATTAGTTTAGCGTAAGCAAAAACAATGGAAAAACAGAATATAGGTGGTAAAAGACGCCTTGGTTTCACGCCAAAAGAGTTTTGGCTTCACACCAAGGAGTCTCCAATCTCTGGAAAGTAAACTTTTCTTAATATCTCAAATCTCCATTTTAAAGAACCACATGGGGGGTATTTATAGCAAACTAAAACCTAGGGACAATAGGATAAAAATCCCTCACTAAAACAGAAATCCTAATCCACCAAGGAATAAACTAGGAAACTTAAATCAAATCCTACTAAAACTCTGGAAACTAAAATCCTAGTGAAATCTGGAAAACTAGAGAATCTAGGAAACTAATAAATCAGGAAACTAACTAATGATGTCCGCATCAATCTGTGGTTCACATCTCCTTTTGTAAAATAAATGAACCTGTAACTTACCCATCCTAGATCTATGCATATTCTTGCATTTTTACTTTTATATAGATATTGAAGAGTCATACCTGTTGAATTCAAGCTACTAATTCTTAATTTTTTTCCCTCCATTAAATGTCACATGCTTTTTCAGGTTCATCTACTTGTTTATTGGAATTGGAGCAATTATATTTGTCATCTCTTGTTTTGGTTGCGTGGCCGCCATGACACGGAATGGCTGCTGCTTGAGTTGTGTATCCTAATTACTCAATATTTTGTCTAAATGGTATATCAGATAATAATGTCATGGTCTTTCAGCTATGTGATATGCCTACAATGGCGTCATACTAAAATAATGCTGAATTACATTCATAGTACATGGTAGCTGATAAATATACTTGATGTACAGTGCATGTGAGTTATACTCTTTTATTTTCAAAAATTGATTTCCTTAAGTCATCATAGTACTCAGTTTTGCTGATCCTTTTGATATTGGTAGAGCTGGGGGGTGCAGCCTTTATATTCTTTGACAAAAGCTGGGAAGCTGTAAGTTCTGTTATTAACTGATGTTTTGAAATTTTAGATGGTAGTGGTATGATTGGCCATCTAATCAGTGTCATAATTTGTTTTCCAGGAAATCCCAACAGATAAAAGTGGAGATTTTGAGATGATATATGCATTTCTGAAAGCTCACTGGGACATTGTTAGATGGGTTGCTCTTGGAGCCGTTGTCTTCGAGGTAACTAAAGTATCCAAAATCTTGTCAGGGTCTCTTCAGTTTCGACATATTTTGGTTTGAGTTTTTGTTCCTTTGGTGGAATTACAATTATATCCTTCAGTCAACTAAAGGAAGATTGCTTTGGCATGACCATCTCTTTTCCCTGGGTTGGAATTATATTTTTAATATATATTTTTAAAATTCCCATATAGATATATAAGGGGGTGGCCATCTTTTAGCTAGCAATGCATCACTGAAAGGAAACTGCCAAACATTATCAAACCTGATGCTTCTGTGGAACTTTACCTCACGGTTGTTTCTCATTGGCTAGAATACTTGAAATGGGTGCTACCATGGGGTTGGTTCTTGCATGGCCTAATGAACATGTAGCATCGGAAGAAACATTTTATGCTTTTGATGTCAGCTTGTACTGGTTTGCTTCTAAGTTGAATTTTATTTTGTTGAATGAATCCATATTTTCCAGTTATCTATTTCATGCGGCTGGATTGACAGTAATCATGATTGATTTTATGATCTTCAAGTATATGCTCAATTGCATGAACCGGGATCTTGCTGTATTTCTGAATGCATTTTCTTCATGGTCTTATTTTGTGTCTACATCATAATGACAGTGATTGAAATGTTTGCATGAGTTTGATTAGTAGTAATTATGATTCATTATATGACTTAAAAGTGTATGTGCAATAGCATGAGCAAGGATCTTATGTATTTCTAAATACAATTTCTTCGTGATATTGTTCCTGTTGGGGAATTCTTTCATTGCATGAAACTGATATGAATCAATTTTTCAATGGCGTTTGCTGCTACTCTAGATAGATCAGTGGATATTTAGTTATCTGTTCTGTAACGTTCTTCTTTTCTTATAGTAAAATTACAGCTCTTATTGAAAAACATTGACAAAACTGTTTGCATAAGAACAAAACCATTGAAATGTTAGTTCTAGAAATGGTGTTATATCAGATATTGCCAGCCAGCTGCTGCTAGTCTTCTGGTTGTAGTTAAAAATTTTTCGTAGACTTGTACATCTTTATCTGATATTGGTTAAGATTTCCTTGTGGTCTGAAAAGTTTTGTACATTATTTGCTTTTTAGCTGCACAAAATCATTGCTAAGACGAGAGTGTTCTTCTGTTGTGATTCTTGAATCTAGTGCAGTGAAAAAAATTGTTTGGTGTTTTCTTGGCCTAAAAGTTTATTTTATAATGTTTCTCCATGGAATTTCAGGCTCTACTTTTCTTGCTAGCTCTTGTGGTTAGGGCAGCAAACAGACCAGCAGAGTATGACAGTGATGATGAGCTCATTGCTCCAAGGCAACAAATTAGACAGCCATTGATCAATAACAGGCCAGCAGTTCCGGCAACTGGTGTACCTGTTGCTGGGGCGAGTGATCAACGACCGAACAGAAATGATGCTTGGAGTACACGCATGAGGGAAAAGGTGAGGCATTCTGGCAAAAAGTTTTCTTAAAGTTAGTATGACATGATGCATAGACAGCCATTTTAGTGATAGTGTAGAGTTATGATCTGCATGTTAGCAGGTTTGCTTTAGATAATTCCATTTTTCATTTATATTTTTATGCTACAATCTCTTCCATAGTTTATGGTTCTAATGCCTGTTATCTTTTTTGTCTGGTGACTTTGGTCACACTGCATATATAACCAAAATCAGTACGGGCTTGATACAGCTGAGTTTACATACAACCCATCTGAGTCAAACAGGTTCCAGCCGGTACCAGCTCAGCCACAAGAAGAAAGGAGCCGATGCAGCATCATGTGATAAAAGATGTGGATTTAACTAAAATTTAAACTTGGGTTTGGTTTCTGAAGACCACTTCTTGGACCGCGTTAGAACTTCAAGCTTTTCAGAGGATCGTCGTTTCCTTTTTGTTGAGTTTGTGTACAACAATTCTTTTCCTTTACTTTTTTGTTTCAGGAGCTTTACTTATTCCCGGCGGAAAGCGTCTTCTCTTAAAATGTATTATCAGTTGGTGTGTAAATTGTACTGCTAGTTAGGGCTTGTTATGGAGTGTATTTTTATGAACCGAGTCACTTGAGACCTTCTGGCAGTTGCAATGATGTGTTTGTTCTATTGGTTATAATTTCTTTTACCTAATTGATCAGCAAATTTCTGGTTCTATGTGTTCGGACCAAGCGCAATGGTTTTCCAATTTCTTTTTCCTTACATTTGTACTGTTTTTCTTTGAAGGATACAAAAATCCCAAGTTTAAACAGTAAAATATACTGAAAATCGCCAGGCCTGCGAGAACTTTCAGTCTGATTGCTCTAGTTCCTAAAGCTTCCCAACCTAGCAGGCCCATGAAATCTGGTGATGCTGGAACTTGGGGTTCTGCTGCAAGCAACCATGATGAGCTGAAATGAGATTGACCCTCTCCTTAATCGATCATTAGTTCCCAACCGTGCGGCGAATGGAATCCTATACGTAAATCAGTTAATAAAAGAATAGAAAAAGCTTTTATTGGGGTGGTCGAATTTCTTCTTATCTTTTAGCGTATGTATCCTATGCATTAATAATTTTTTTTAATTTAAATTTTTTCTAACTTTGAACGTTCTTGTTCTTGATTCCCTCAGGCCTTCTCCAATCTCCAATACAAAACCAAATTTAAACCCAGAGGTTTGGGATAAAAATCAAAGTTTGGGCTTGGGCTTTCTGGTCCATTGGATATGGCCTAATGATGGGCCAAGCTTGTTTATCGAGTCTTATCATATACGACATGTCGTTCTGCCAGATTTTTTAATTTTTTTTGGGGGGTCGAAGTTCTGCCAGATTACGCATGGTACAAACAAGCACCTTCCCCCATACCGAGACAATTTTTACGTCTAGAAGTAAAAAGGGCACACAGTTGTTAAGTGCTTAATTTGTATTGTAGCTTTCTTTGCTTTCTCTGTGGTCCCAAAAATATGGAAAGCGATGGCAAACTTGACTTGTTCTTCTTCTACTTTCTTCTCTCAATCTGACTTTGAGACCGACATTTCATTGGGGTTTTGCTTCTTGTTTTGCGGGGTCTTTTTTGTTTGGGTTTGTTGGTGGATTGGATTGTCACTTTTCATAGTGCTTTTTGGTGGTAGGGGCTGCCCTTAATCAATCGTTTTGACAATTTTGCAGCAAACCTGTCCTATTAAGACTGTCATAATTTTTTATTTTTTATTTTTCCGTTGACAGCTTCCCTCGGCCTCCAAAACCTTGGCCCAAAGTCAAGATGAATTTCTATATCAATCATCAAGAAGAAATATGCTAGCATGAGTCACCTGTGGATACATGAAATATTATCAGCCATTGGTTATTGCGGGACCAACTTGTTCGTGTACCAATTGGTATCTCGGGACGTACACACACATTGCCGAACCTCGTTAAGTTTCTTGATCTTATTTATTTTACTTTAATTTTTACTTATATAGTTAATTGGTTTTAGTTTGATAATCAAAGATGGATTTATATTTCAATTTTCAAGAAGATACTAGCATTAGTCACATTTGTTCACTCGTCAACTATCTATGTGTACGAGATGAACAATGAAAAGCACATACCATTAATCAAACCATCATGCATATATATACACGCGACTGGTGGTAGCACAACTCTTTCAAGAATTACAGTTATCCATGTTTTTGTCTTCATCGCCACTATGATACAAAGAGCTAGTGTCACTTGTATAGGGTAATGCTCCCTAGATCTCCTTTTAATTTTTTATAAAGTTGGCCGCCAAGAAGAAATATCCGTAGAGTTAAGAGACAAGTGGTGTGGAATGACATGGAAAATTCCAATCCGATTCCAATTTGAAGTTACAAATATAAAAAGAGAAGCCATTATGCACATTGGACAACGAAAGGGAAAGATGTCGAATATTGTCTTCTTTTTTTTGGTCTGAGATGTCGAATATTGTCCAGTCATTCAAGTTGTGAAGAAGAAAGAGAAGGATAACAAAAACAATACACAAGTAGGAAGGACGAGGAGCACTGCCATTACTCTGAGGTCTTGTGTCGTCATGTATGTGTCAAAAAAGTCAATGCTGATTCTCAATTCAATTGGACACTATTATTTTACAGAGTTAGGGTTCATTAGGTGAGTGAGGCACAGTTGCAGGGCTAGCGACTTTCTGTTTGTATCTATGTCTAATGCACCAAATTGAGATTTGACAAACTTCGTTGAAACATTTGTTATTAGAAGGGACTGATAGCTACCGTTTCTTTGTATTTTTCCATTTTGGTCCTGTTGAATTTCACCCGCTGTATATTTTCTTCCTGGCTAGCAGTACTTAGAATCGGAGATGTTCCCAGATTGTTCGTTTAATGTTTTTCTTTTTTCCTTTTTCAATCTGTAAGCACGGGTGTTAATCTTAAGGATTACTAATGACACAAAAAAACATAAAAGACTCGACTTGATAATTTCATGAACTTCAAAGACGTTTTGTGATAATCAATTCCTTTAAGTGGTGTTTGGTTGGTGTGAAATTGAATGAGAAAGAGAATGACAATATGAATGGAAAGAGTAATATGTTAGACTTCGTACAAAAAAAAATAAAATGGAAGAAGTGAAAAGAAAGAGTATTCTTTGGTTTTTTTTTTTAAATAAAGAGTATTCTTTGGTTTTTTTTTTTAAATCAAGGGGCGGTGAGATTCCAATCTGGGAGTTCTTCCAAACAGATGTTTCCTAGTTCCTACCTTCGATTTCTACAAGAATAAAGAGAGAAACAACCAATAAACTAAGGATGTGGTGTTCTGAACATAAATAATTTTTAATTATGCTTCCTTTATTTTAACATGAACTTTAGAAGTTAAAAATTAGAACTGATCTGGCAGAAAGAAACTGCATGCGATCGTCTAATAATATACTTATAATAATACTAATTAGCACCTCTAAACGCATCACCCTTCCTTTTTTAAGGACAGTTGGAAGACTCCATGCATGTGAAACAATGTTTCAAGAATCATTAATTTATCTCATCAAATAAAGTTTATAAATTTTTTTTAATGGAGGAAAACTATGACTACGTATTCATCTATTGTGTTTTATAATTTTTTAAAGTAAACTCTGAATATGTACAATTATCTGTAAAATATCTTTTTATTTTTCGGTCAAAACGAAAATATATTTAAACTTAAAATATATTTAAGCAATGTTTGTTAAAGTTGTGGTTGAAAATCTTACTTGTTGAGATGAGTGGATTAGATATGTTGCCTTTACCATGCGATATATCCTTTAACTTTATTGATAATTAAACTGTCGCTTTTACCATGTCAAATTCCTGCACATCTCAGTCTTCAATTTTTTTTGGTTTGTTCTTTGCTTCTTTTCTCCTTTACCCCTATCCATGCGGGTTCCACCAAAAAGGAGGATAAGTAGCCTCCAAAAGGTCAGAATTTATAAAGAGGATGGAATATATAGATACATGATATACGGTAATCTGTAGGGCATCTCTCCAATTTTTACTTTATGTTTCCTATCTCACTCCTCCATATTATTATCATCTAGACTCAACCATAAAATTAATAGGATACTCCTATGATGAGAATATTCAAGGGCGGAATCATGAATTTTTCAACGGGTGGATTAGCTAAAGTTATTAGCTTCAAATATAATGTTTTCTTATTTTTGTTGTACTTACAATTTCTATAGTTTTCTAGAAATAAAAGTAAACATTAAATTATATAAACCACGCACATAGGGTGACACCACAATCAAAAAGTGGGCCAAACTCTCCCCCTCTCCCCTAAGTGCACCCAGGTTCAATTCGCTAGTTCATAACTCCATTGACTAAAGTTACCAACCATCAATTCCATTTTTGATACATATTATTTGACACATCTCCATTGGAGTACTCTTAACTAAGTAAACAAATTAAATATAAGATGATTATAGGCCTATAAGTTGAGTGGACAATGAGTTATTAGGCTATATTTGGGTGGACTACTAATCTTTTATAGAATGAAATCACGTAAATACTCTAGAGCCCATGGTATCCTTGTTGCTAGTTCCGCCCATGAGAATACTCCTGTGTGTTCATATATAATATATACAAATGAATTTTCTAAGTTAGTACAATGCTAATCACTACTTCGTATATAATGTGATCTCATAATACGAACTATTTTTCCTTTATTGTTCTCATTCAAGATCATCCCTATAAAAAAACATTTAGTCCAATCAAAAATCAATTAATAATCTAATTGTGATTAAATTAGGCGGACACTTTGTTTTTTTGTAACCATTAAAACAAAACAAAAATAATCGATTTGACTGTTTTTTGCTTGGAGTATACGCATGAGGGAAAAGGTGAGGCATTTTGGCAGAATGTTTTCTTAAAGTTAGTATGACATAGCCGTTTCAGTGATTAGCATGTCTGCTTTAGATTTAGCTAATAATTCCATTTTTCATTTATATTCTTTGGGTCGAAAAAATTCAATCCAATTTCTCATCCCCAAATTCTAATATTTTGGTTCAAAAATGATGGGACCTAAGACTTAATAATCTCTTTTTGTTCCAATGCACATTCAAACATAGATATGGAATATTCTAGGTTATATTCAAACTTGAATTCCTGTGTTCGAATCCCCACTTCTTAAATATCGGTTGCATAAAAAATAAAAAAACACCCAAAGGTTTTGAATAAAAAATCAAATTTAGGGTTTGGGTTTCTGGTCAAATGTAAAAGCCTGTATTCTACTCTAGGATTTGGGTCTTAGCACAGGACATGACGTGGCCTAATGAATGGCCAAGCTAGTTTACCTAGTTGTCGTGTGGCGTGATCCGAGGTCGCTCCTAATCATATACGACATGACGTTCTGTCAGATTACACACAAGCACCTTCCCTCACACCGAGACACACAGTTGTTCTAGTGCCTGCTTGTCTGTGGGTTTGTTCTGGTCCAAAAAAAAATATGGAAAGTGATATCAAAATTGACTTGTTCTGTTTACTTTCTTTTCAATCTGAGGCCGACATTTCTTTGTGATTTTGCGTCTTGTTTTCGAGGATCTTTTATTTTTATTTTTTGGGTTTGGTCGGTGGATCGTGACGAGACGTTCTCATCATAGTTGCGCGTTTTGGTTGGTGGTAGGTACGGCTTGCTTCGTCTCTGCCATAATCAATCGTTTTGATAATTTTCTAACAAATCTGTCATTTTTGTTGTTGTTGTTGAATAATCAGAGAGGGAAAAATTATTGAACCTAAAATTCGACGCATACATAATTATTTTTAACCACTGCACAGCTGCACTTGGCCTTCAAAACTATAATTTCTTGCATCTACACCACGTCCCATAGTCAAAGATGAATTTGCATTTCAATTATCGAGAAAAAATATGCTAGCATCACATCAATCACTAGAAGTGTTGTCAACCGTTCATATGTTGTGAGCCATTTATATGTGTGGGATCAAGCTGTTGGCGTACCATGGGGTCCACCCAAATTAGTCATTGTCGTGCCTATATAAAGAGAATTATTTACCATTTCGCATCAAGTCAATCTTCCACTCCAAATAGAGAGAGTGAGAGTGAGAGTGCGTTCAAGCAATAGAGTTCATTAGTGTGTGAGAGAATGATAAGTAAGTTGAGCCTTCGTTCTTGTATACATCACGTCTTGGGCATTGGCTTTATAAGATCGTTCTTCTGTTTAATATAGTGGAAGAGTTGATATGGCATAGGCACACATTACCGAATCTCGTTAAATTTTTTTGTCCCTTTATTTTATTTCTTACTTATGTTGTTAATCGGTTTGAGTTTAATAACTTCTATTCTATTATTATTAATTGATCCTAACAATTGAATTCAGAGTCACGGTTGACTTAGTGTTACAAAATAGAAAGATATGATAGCACCATGATCGAACCCAACAACTTGAGTGAGACATGAAAACCAAGGTTGGAGGACATTTTCTATTGTGAGGATTTACATAAGTACTCGTGGAAGATATTAAGGCCAAGCCACAAAATATGTCGAGTGTTGATTATACCAAGATGAATAATACTCACCAAGTGGATGACAGTGTTTTCCATGATGTCTAATGAGAACAATACTCACCATATTTGGGTGAAGCTTAAATCTTTATTCGAGAAGAAGACCGCTGCCCTAGCGTTCTTAATCAAAGAGCTTATCAATCATTTTCCAAAACATGATCAATCTTTTAGCCACTATATATAAAGATGAATATAGACAATGAACTGTCAGGCAATTGGGGTACCTTTGTGATGACTATAACTCCGCCTTTAATAGTTCTTACTATGGCAATTGGGGTACCTTTGTGGCAAAGAATCCCATGTGAAGGTGACTTGCCATTCCGAAAGAGAGAACAAAAGCAACACAACATCCAAACGAAAGATGAAAGCAATAACATTGCTACTACCTTATCCAATGAGTGGTGGTCGTCCTTTATTTTTGAGAGGAGTAGATCTACATGTAAAAAGAGTGGTGTAAGACTTGGAATACTTTGGTTGTTTCCGTTTAAAGGTTTCTATGTGAATATTCTTTTGTTTATTATTCTTCACATTTTGGTTATAGTTGGTTAGTTTCTATAATTAAGGTGTGAAACTCGTCTGAATTCAAGGATTCTGTTAACTTTGATTTGAGGTGTGACAACGCTCCTTTTACCTGGGGTAATTTGGTCCAAACAATAGCTTTAAGCCCAGGTGCCGCCTCTTTATTGGTGTGCGATTATTTGCTCCCACAAACTTGTATTTCAATTTTCAAGAATCAAGATGATCAGTCACACTTATGCGCATGAAACATTGTTAGCCATTAAGATATATATATATATATATATATTCTCTTATGCAGACTTTCGGACGTTATTATCGTGCGGACATCATGTATTTTTTATTCTCTACTTTCCTCCATGTTTACAATGGCAGCAGCACGTTATTACCATGCAGAAGTCCTGGTGAGAGAAGACCGTTGATACAAGTGATATTAGCCATCAATATATAAGAGATCAATATGGGGCTCACACATACCGTTTACTAATAACTCGAGTCCCCTCAGATCAATGACTAACAATGCTTCGTACGGACACACACATGACTAATAATAGCACAACTACTTCAAGAACAACGTGAGTTATTTGCATATCCCATTTGTACATAAGTTATAAGTAGGTCATATAAAGTATGAAAGATAGTGCCTTAAAACAATCTATCATCCTCTCATAGTCATTCCCATAGAAGAAAAAAAAAAGCCAACAATATCGTTGTCTCAGGACATAGGCTCACATTACCGAACCTCGTTATATATCTTGGTTGCCTTTACTCTTTTTTTTTTTTTTTTTTTTACGCTTATATTGTTGATTGGTTTAAATTTGATCATTCTCATATATTCTATTATAAATTGATCCTAACACAATCAAATATGAACTTGTATTTCAATTTTTAAGAATGATCATAATCAGTCACAAACACTTGTGCGCATGAAGTGTTGTTAGTCATTGATATATATGAGACCAATGATGAGGCTCACACATACTGTTTACTAACAACTCGAGTCTCATTCATATCAATGACTAACAATACTTCATGTACCCACACGCACAACATATAATATCACAACTGCTTCAAGAATCCCGTTAGCTCCCTAGATATTATTTTGTCTTCATCACCAGTATGGTATGATTTGTACAGGGAGATCTCCTTTTAATTTAATAAAGTTAGCCAAGAAGAAAATATATAGTTTTCCAATAAGGAATCATATACAATACTAGCAGTGTATGGAATGGAAAATTCCCATTCAATTCTAACTTTAAGTTATAAATATAAAAAGAGAAGCCATACGCACTTTGGACCACGAAACAGAAAGATGTCCTATTTTGTCCAGTCATTCAATTTGTCAAGAACCAGAGAAGGATAACAAAAACAATACGTACAAGTAGGAGGAAGGAAGGAGAGCACCGCCATTATTATTCAACTGGTGTCGTCATGTGCCCTATGTTCTTGTCATGTGTGCGCCAAAAAAGTCAAGGCTGACTCTCTCAATGGCTGGCTGGCTGGCTTACAGTTCACCAAGTGAGGCACAGCTGCAGGGCTAGCGACTGCTCTCTGTCTCTATGCCTGGTGCGCCAAGTTGCCATTGATGCAGAGAGTTTGACCAAATCCTATTCTTTGTTAAAGCATTTGTTATTGGGAGGGAATGAAAGCAACAGTTCTTTCATATCTCTCCGTCGTTAGACATTAATTCTTCATTCTTCTTTTTTGTTTTGCAGTGATGGATGATTATAGAAACTAGACTGTTCATTTTTAATTTAAGTTCTTCTTCCAGGATCATTCATGCAAAAAATTACCTTAAGTAGAAATTATTCAGTAATTTGATTAATACGGTGATTATTCAGTGTTAATCAAAACAACAGGTTTGGTAACCATTTTGAAAACAAAGAATATATATTTTTCATTTTACCATCAACATTGAATGATTGAAGTTAACATTGCTATTTGTACCATCTCAATTCACCATCTAGTAGTGTTATCGTCTTTTTATAATAAGAATAGTGAGAATTTAAAATCGAAACATCTTTCATTCGGAACATTTAATAATGTTATTTAAAAAATATTAGAAGTGTGAATTCAAACTCAGAACATCTTTTACTACTGAAGAAAGGTATTCCTAAACATTAGCTAATTGGTATAATAATGCTTCCTAGTATCTACCTTTGATTTCATCGAAACAACCAATAAACTAAGAATGTGGTGTTCTCAATCTCAACACGTAAAATTGCTATTTATGTAAATTATGTTTGCTTTATTTTAACATGAACTTTAGAAGTTGGAACTGATCTGGCATAAAGTAACTGCATGCGATCGTCAAATAATATTATATATGCTTAAACTCATCGCCCTTTCCTTTTCTTAGGACGGTTGGCCGACTCGGTGGCGGTGAAAAAGAGTGTTAAAATATCATTACGTTATCTCATCAAATAAAGTCGTTGTTTTTTTTTAAATAGAAAAACTCCCACTACTCATTCCTTTATCGGGTGCTAGTTTCTTGACACATGCGCATGCCAATTGATTTTTTCTTTATGTTCTTATTAGGGAGATCAATTTTAGATACTAACTTGTGTACTATTTATTTAATAAAGGTGGAATTCATTATATTAGTGAGTTTCCTAACGTGATCCTTAAGATAAACTCTGAACAGCACACGTTACGTCTATATCATATAAACAACGTTTGCGTCTTATCATCGCAGAGATTTAAATTCAAACTTAAAGTCTAAGTTGTCAACTAATTTCACACTATCATTTTCTACTATTGAACCATCATGGAGGAGGAACGACCATTTGTTTCCTTTCCTTTTCAATCTACCCTCTTACTTAGTTAATGAACAATGCTTGTTAAAGTTGTGGCTGAAATCTTACTTGCCGAGATACGTGGATTAGATAATGTTGTTGCCAGATACTATTACGATACAATACAACGTCGTTTGAGTATCTTAACATTATTGATACTGTTGCTTTTACCATGTCAGTCTGCCCATCTCAATCTTCATTATTTTCCCTTGCTCTTTGCTTCTGTTTTTGCCCTTTACTCCTGTCCATGTGGGTACCTACCACCAAAAAGGAAGATAACTAGCCAGCAAAAGGTAAGAATTTTATAAAAGTAGAGAGGATGGAAGGGAATTATATGGATCCAAAGCACTGCAACTAGTGTTTGCAAAACTGACTACAAGATATACCAATCTACAGGGCACTGCTCCAATTTTTACTTTCTTGTTCCTCCATGCTATTATCATCTTCTACACTATTCGAATGAGAATTGTTCTCTTAATATATACTCATGTGTGTTTATTTATATGTCTACTACACAAAATGATATCATAACCTGAACTATTCATTTTCTTAGAAAACCAATCAGCCAAATTGAAAAGAGTTTAGTAATATAATTGTGATTGAAAAAAAAAAAAACGAAAACATCATTTTTTATAAACTATTAAAACAAAAATAGTCGATTTAACTGATTATAACGTAATACTAAAATATGACTGCATGGTATAACTCGTTTACGTATTCTAATATAAGTGAATATTTATTAAAACTATATCCTAAAAGTGCCAAGGGCAGATCTATGTCAAGGGCAGGGTGCCTAAATTTTTCCAAATAAACAAATAGCTACATATGTTAGCCTGCACTCATACACTGCCCACTCAAGTCCTAGCGCACAGCTTCTCCTCTTCTCCTTTTGGCTGGGAGAGACTGCATATTTTTTAATGCTCCTCATTAAATAATATAGCTACTCACTCTTTTAGTTGCCATTTTTACCCCTCATTAGGTATTGTTCTTTTTTTTTTTCTTTTTTCTTCCATGAACATGTAATTGTGCTGTTATTTCTTTTTTACCCTTTGAGCATATGTTCTTTTCCTCATTCTTAGTACAATGAAGAAAAATCTTTACACAAAAACTGTAAAACAAAATACTATTGCTTATGAAGACAAAATACAATAGTCTTCTTATAGTTTCCACTTTTACATAATTACTCTCTGTGCATTACGACGAGTTTTAATTGAATTTTTTTTTTCTCTTCTTGAGATTTTCTTTTTCCAATATGAATAATTTGATGGTCATATTATTATTATTTTTTTAAAGAAAAAACAAATACAAGAAAAAAAAATCACAACAAATGAGAACTAGAAACACAAAACACTAAAGAGAAAAAAAAAACTCAAAGGGAAATATGATATGTAAATTATAGGCATGCATATGTATTGATTAATTTGCTACTTATTCAACAAGAATCTTTGGTAATAATTCTTTTATTTATTTATTTTATTCCTCTCTATGTATAATTTTTTATATTTATTAATTAAATTAGCTTGTATCGTCGAATAGGTATAATGTACTTTCCAAAATAATAAAGTACACCCAAACACATGTTCACATTTCCATTTTCACTATCTCCCCCAATTTGTTCTTTTTCTTAGTTGACGGCTAAAGTCTATTTCTAAATTTTCAATGCGCGGTGTATCATCATACTCCTCATATGCAGAACGCAATAATTGCAATTTTTCTTTCTCTTTTAACATATTGTGATTTTAATTTTCTAAAATAATTTAAAAAAATAAAAAAAGGGTAATGGATAGAAATGAAAACTCAAGAGTGCATGGCCTTCACATATAGTGCGTCGAGGCCATCGAACTGTGGTCCCTTTAAATATGAATCAATAGGTCGTTTTTACATATCATATTATATACATTCTTTCTTGTTGCTTTTGCAGAAAAGTTGCAGAAATAAATAACCGATGTCGGCCGTCCTACGCTATATTTTTCTCAAGGGTATTTTCTCTTTAAAAAAAATAATAATTATATTTTCAATAAATCTAAACCACACACTTTGATAAAAATTATTCGACTTTGATTCACATAATCTAAGTGCTAACCATTAAGAATTACTGTAAATATCGTAAACTTGTTATACATTGTTTGCTATTATCTAATAAATTAAATTTTATAATACATTAATTGTCTAACATAATATCGAAGCCCTAAGTTACGGGAATTCCGTTGATTCGAATCCTCATTTCCCCTTGTGCTCTACTGGTTTTCAAAGTTGGTTGGGCCTAATTTATTTTATAGTTGTGTAGTCGTAGTCAATGTTCTGTTTTGGTTGAGGCATCGTGACCTGACTTTGGTTGGTTTCTATTTCGAGCAAAGATTTAGAGTGGTAAATAGCCCATCATAACTGCCCTCGCTGGAATTTGGCATTGAGGTGTGATGAGCGCCACCTGTTTGCTTAAATGTTTGATACCTTATTGGTGGAATTGAGTTTTCCTTAGGTGTATTGGCAGTTTGTTTAATTGAATTGTAATAAACTATTCTATCAGTTGCTTTTTGTAAAATGAGGTATTTAATCAATAAAAAAATTTATTTTTTATTTCTGGATGGATGTTGGATTATTGATGTTTGTCTTTTACTGTTCTGTTTGCCTTGGTTATCTTAGCATTTAACTACCTGAAAATAAGAGCTGCAGTGGATATATCTGTTGGTCAAATGAGTTCAAGTCTGCTATCATGAAAGTGACATCAATTTTCTTGTGGAAATCTTTTTGGGAATTTATGATTTTTCAATACTATTTATGCTGTTGTTTTATGAACCAGAAAAATTATGATTTGAGTGGAAGGACCATTGAGTATTTTTCTTTTGCAAGTTGTGATTATGGATGTCTGCTAAATGTGTTCTCACTCATCTTCTCTGTCCTAGCATGAAATTTCTTGTGCTGGCAATCAAAGAAGCTTATTTATAGCCTACCTATTCTGGTGTTGCTTTGAAAAGCTTTTATTTATACCTCCAAGAATGGTGGCACCAGGATTCAAAGTCTACCTGTTTTAAGTTGCTTCCATATTTAGAGCTTGTGCCTTCAAAGTCTAAGTATATAAGCACTCACTGTATTCACTAGTAAATTTTTCAGCTCAACAGTATGAAAAGCAGAAGAGGAAAGCCCTCTGAGGTACGCTTTTTCTGTCAACCACTATTATGAATCTCAAGATTCAGCTCATGGTTTTCAGCACATGGTTTTCAGCTATTGATCTGCTCATGTTGCATTTTATTGCAGGCTTTCTGGCCTTCCCTTATGATGAAGAAATGGCTAAACATAAAGCCAAAGGAATATGATTTCAGTGCAGATGAGGTTGATACTGAAACTGAAACTGAAACTGAAACGGAAAGTGAAGATGACGGTATGGTTTCATGGTCTCAGCTTTGTACTCTTCAACATTATGTTTCTCGAGTATCCTGCGCTTAATCAAGTTTTCTGCAATTTTTGTCTTCCAGGTTACTCTCTCAAAGATGCAAGAAAGCACATGCGTGATGATCATGGCCTTAGAGAAAACCATTCTGATTTCCGAAGTCAACTTTCAGGCAATTCTTTTTTCACAGCTCATATCAGTAAATTCCGTTATGAGTATTTACTTGTTCCAAATTAAGCTCATCTTACCTATTTAATCTTGTAATTCTTATCACTAAAATCATTTCTGGACCTTTAGCTTTGATGTCAAGTTTTGATATGAGAGAGTGGAAAGGTAAATGGTGAAATTTCTTGAATAGGAAACCATTTCTGGGTATCTTAATCATATAGCTGTTTCTGCTTCATAACTAAATCTAAAGAATACTTTAACAACTTTTGATCATTCTCAGGTATCTCATAAGTGTTTATATCCATGTTCCCTATTAATATACATGATGTGTTTGTTTAATTTGCCTCAGATATTCCATCTAAGGGCTACCAGTTAAAACACCGGAGAGGGAAATCAGAAACTGTACGTGCTCAGTACATAAACACAAAGGATGTGAGGTTTGGCTATTATTCTCGTACACTTTCAATGTTAGCCTAGAAGTAGTACCAGTATGGTTCTTACTCGAATGTACCTTGGGGCACATGGTTGTATGTAGGGTGACAGTAGGCAGTTGGAATGTTGGTGGAAGACTTCCGTATGAAGATCTTGATATTGACGATTGGCTTTGTACCGAAGAACCAGCAGATGTTTACATTCTTGGGTAAGTTACTCCTCCAGTTGTTGGTCCTATATAATTCTTTCTTCCTTGACATAATCCACCTCGGCACACACTTCCAACGATTTGTTGCATACGGGATCTTTCCTCCCCTGCCTCAAAAACTGCATTTGATAACTGGTTAGCCTGGTATATTCTGGTGGCAGGAGCTCACCCAGAAGTATTTTATCAACATCTTATCTAGTTTCCATTTCATTTTCATTTGATTGGTACTAATTATCGTTCAGTTTTCAAGAGGTTGTCCCTTTGAATGCTGGGAATGTACTGGGAGCAGAGGATAACAAATCAATACCAAAATGGGAGGCAATCATTCGAAAAACTCTGAACAAATCCTTGGAACCTGAAAGCAAACACATATGCTACAGTGCTCCACCTTCACCAGTACAAAGGACTTCTTCTGTTGCTGATGTACTTGCAGAAACTAATGCTCATCCGTTAGATTTTCTGGGCAAGGAATATGTTGGAGCTACTAATGGTTGTGACTTGGAACATGGTCAATTGAATAAAGTACTCAGCATTGGGAGAAATTTGCAATGGAGGAGAATTTATGGCATTGATTGCGATAGTAGGTTAGATTGGCCTGAACTTTCATTAGATGCAACCCCTCAAGTTGTCTTCACCAGTTCCAAATTGCGGCGGGTGCTGAGCAGTTCTGCAAGAATGAGCTTTAATACGTCGGATAATCCTTTAATATTCAATCCTCAAATTTCCCAAAAAGATGGTGGATTGAAAAGATCACACCATAGCTCTGGGAACCTGAGGAGATCAATCTCTGTGGAGCAGCAAGAGATGCCTCGAGTTTTTGACACTCTCTCTAATGTGTCTGACAGTTTTTTGGAAGGGGAAGATAATATCTTTGATGAATTACCAAATGAACAACTGAAAAATGAAGTTATCGACGATGGAGCGAAGTTACCTTCTACATATGTCCGAATTGTCAGCAAGCAAATGGTAGGGATATATATATCCGTCTGGGTGCGTAAGAAGTTGAGGAGACACATTAACAATCTGAAAGTATCTCCAGTTGGGGTTGGTCTAATGGGCTTCATGGGAAACAAGGTACTTCCTGTTTTTTTTTTTCATGCTTGAAGTGCATCATCTTATGTGGAAAAGATGTTGGTGTTCCCCAACCTTAAGAAAGTTAAGACAATATGAATTTGGAATTGAAAGGGGTGTTTTTTTCTCAATCACAATCTACAATCTGGAGTAGGTTACATTGTATTGCATCAAGCTAATGTAGGGTGCTGTGTTTATTTCACGATGATAGTGAGCCATGTTCTATGAGTTCACTTGTTTTGATTTCAAATGAAAAAAAAAAAACAGTGTCCCTCAACATACTGATGCATTAAAATGTGATCAACTGCAGGCTGGAGATTGCATTAATTGTAGAGGAGACAACATGTTATAATGTGCTGATCAATTGTTGAATGTTCTTGCCTTAATGCTATTGACCATCTTCGTAATTCATGGTTGTTCAAGCAGGGATCAGTTTCCGTTAGTATGTCCCTTTTCCAATCGCGAATGTGCTTTGTTTGTTCTCATCTGTCCTCTGGTCAGAAGGAGGGGGCTGATCAAAGGCGGAACTCAGATGTGTATGAAATTATACGACGTACCTGTTTCTCGTCTGTCTTTGATACAGATCAACCGCTGACAATTCCCTCTCATGAGTAAGCATACAGTTGACATGCTTTTTAATTATATGTGTTTAAGTTGGCCGCTTCATAAGACTATAAGCCATCTATTTTTATTTTTATTTTTGCCATCATCTATCTTTGTTATGACTTAATATTGTGGAGGACAGAGAGAAAAATAAATTATGTTTATCTGTAGACAATTAAAATAAGAAACGAACTGCCCAATTTGTCATTTTATGGTTGAACCTCTCTCTTCTTTTTCATATCTATAATATACCAATGTGAACTGTGATTTGATGTGATTGGGGTGCTTCTATGAACAGCCAGATTTTCTGGTTTGGGGATTTAAACTATCGTCTCAATATGGAAGACGCAGATGTAAGGAAGCTCATTGCTCTCAAACGGTGGGATGAACTTGTCAGCAATGATCAGGTGAGATCATCGAACTTTTTGCACAACCATTCCAATATATTTAATTTTTATTCTCAGTATGAAACTTTTATGACCCGAATTCACTTTACCGGGCAATGATACACGAATTCTGCTTCCAAATCTCAATGATACCTTATGCAACTAAATATTGGATCTAACTTTGAGTCCAAGCTTATGGTCTTAAGTTGTTCACATTTGATTTTAATTCTTAGGGTTGCTGAGGACACTACTAAGAATAGACATTATTCATTCAAATTATTATTATTATTATTATTTTTTCTGAAATCCTACAATGTTCTTCATGAATAGTTCAGGAAACAGCATAAATATTTTGTGAACTGAACTGCCGTTTAATGCAATCACTCCATATGCAGCTAAACAAAGAACTCCGCAGTGGGCATGTATTCGAAGGATGGAAAGAGGGAGTGATAAACTTTCCACCTACATATAAGTATGAGATAAACTCTGACAGATATTTTGGAGAGAACATAAAAGAAGGAGAGAAGAAGAGATCACCAGCATGGTAAGTACAACTTTTGTGGGACCAGATGATTGTAATTGTTACAACATCACTTTTTTCACCAAGCATAGAATAGTTCATTGCCCTTTGAGTTGCTTAGAAGAAAAGGAAACAGAAAACTCATGAGCACTCAAGGTATTGATATTTTTATGATATTTCTACATTTTTTTAAAATTCTGATTGAATATTTCACCGATGCTTAGAAACTGTACTAAATATGGTTGTTCAAGCTTCTGTGGACTATGTTTCCAATTTGTATTTCAGTGCAACTAGACAGTTGTCAAGAACTTGGACAGTATTAGTTAACTTTCTCATTTGTTGTAGAACATCAAAACTAGTCAATTTGAGTAGGTAACTTGATAATGTTGAATTGACAGTGTATTTAATTTTTAGAAACTGCGCCTTCACTCACGATTGTTTTTCCTTTTGTTGGGTAGGGGGGAATTCTATAAGAGACCACACCATAGAATAATCTTCAGCTTCACGACTCTTTGTACTTTTTCCAGTCAATATAGTGGTGAAGTTATTACCATGATTCAGTCAATTGATGAGTATTTCCTCTTTATGTACTTGGTATTCCTGTAATAGGTGTGATCGTATACTATGGCTAGGAAAAGGCATCAGACAACTTTCTTACGAGCGGGCAGAAATAAAGCTTTCAGATCATCGACCAGTTAGTTCAGTCTTCATGGTTGAAGTTGAAGTCCTAGATCATTGGAAGCTGCAACGAGCGCTCAATTGCACTAGTGTAGCCGTTCATCCTGAGATCTTCCTGGATGAAGATGAGGATTTGGACTATTAATTAGAAGAGATCAGGTAACAATCATGAGATTTTTTTTCCTTCTGAACAGTATTTGGAACTCTGTCAATATGAGCCCACTGCAATTTAGAGTTATTATTTCTCTAAATAGCATAAGCAACACCAAGGCAACACCTGAAATCTTTTGTTGTGTAAACCTCTAAAGAACTGTGTGGTACAAATCTAACTTTTAATTCAGTGGTTTTGGAAATGCTGTTAAATGAGCCTTTGCTTGTGTTACCTTTTCCTGTCACTCTACCTGACTGCATCATTAAACAACAATGAAATTGTTCAGGAGTTGTTATGAACAAAAAATAAATGTATAAAAATTCATGCCATGTTCAAGTATTTTTTTACAGTGAGTTCCTGAGAAGAATTTGATATGAAGTTGTATTAGTAATTCTGTGTTTGTTGCCTTCCTGTTTACACTTGCTGCTGCTATGTGGTAATTCGCCTATTGCTTCTTTTGCCCTTAAACAACATAATGATGTTTTTGCATACCTATACTAACATGGACTGATTATCTTTTACACAGGAAATTGCAGGCCATGCTGACAAGTGTTGAACGCTGGTATCGTTTTTGACAGATGGGATTCAAGATGCTGCTCTCAAACACCATAACTGACATACCAGTATGGAAAACAGTAGCTAGGATAACAAGAAGTTTATATATATATTATACAAGTCAAGGTATTAATAGTATATATCAAAGGGGAAAAAATCATCTTTCTTTAACAGATCTTAAACTTAAAACAGTTGCGATTTTCGTTTGTATATTGGTTTCTTTGTCTGTGTATTATCTTTTTCTTCTCTCTCTTCTGTAGTTAGAACTTCTGGGTTGTGTCTGTGGAACAGGATAGGAATCATCTGACAATTGAATAGAACATGAAAGTTGCCTTGTGTTTCTGACTTTGGATCTTGGCTTTGTATGGATGAAGTAAGTAAAAAAGAACTAGGAAAAATTAATGGTTTTCTGACTTGGAGAACAACAAAAAGGAACTAAAAAAAACGAAATGGATTTTCCAAAGTCAATGTATAGGAAATACAAAATACCCAAACACTGTACCAAATAATGCAGTCTACAAATGCACTATACACTATCTTGCTAAGTGACAGAATAAGGGTGGGGTAGAAGTATTTTTTTTTTAAATAGAGAGAGGGGGTTCGAACTTCTGCCGGGGGTGTAGAAGTGATACTCTCTACCACCGGAGCTAATATAAGCCCCAACAGAATCGGGCATATTCAATCCGGCACAAAATGGCTGCTTTCTGGTTTTCAACCTGTACCATTTGCTAATAACGGGCTTAACCGTAATTTGTGGACCCATGAAATAGTCCCCATGCCCTTGAACCTAAGTAGTTAGCTTTTGAGATAATGAGAAGACAATTAGGTAAGAGTAGTTGCATCAACTTTCAACAAAATATCAAAAAGGAATGTGGTTATGCTAAGTTGGTTTGAAAACATGGAAGGCAACATTTTGAAGCAAAGTACAGTAAAAACGTCACAGTAACGCCTATATAGATCAAACTAGTATAGATGGAGATGTTACTTCAACATTCCGGTCTCAGAAATTAATCCAATCAACACTATAAATCCATTATTTCATTTTCTACAATGGAGAACATGAGGAGGATGTTCTTGATAGTACTAACAATGGTTTTTCATGGCACTGGAACTTCTGTTGAGGATGATGGACCTCTATTTCTTGACTATTACAAAGAAAAGTGCCCTTTGGCAGAAGAGATTGTGAGGCGTAGTGTTGCAATTGCGGTGGCTAAAGATCCTCGAATGGCGGCTTCACTCCTTCGCTTGCATTTTCATGATTGTTTTGTTATGGTTGAGCCTCTCTCTCTCTCTCACCCTCTCCCCCTTCCGCACACGCGCACACACACAAACACACACGGAGCCAAATTTGCTGACTTTGGTTTTGCAAGTTTGTCTTCCCTTGTACCAGTCAGTGCATGCATACTGCAGGGGAGAGACACAGCAATATCATAAATATGAAACAAGAATCAATACTATACTTCGATCTTCTTGTTTTGTTGTTAACAGTTTTTGTTTCTTTGGAGTTAGGGGTGCGATGCATCTGTTCTTTTGGACAGCTATGGAGGCATAGTCAGTGAAAAGCAAGCCGGCCCAAACCTAGATTCTTTACGAGGATTTGAGGTTGTCGATGAGATAAAGTATCACCTGGAAGAGGCTTGTCCAACAACAGTTTCATGTGCTGATATTCTAGCCTTGGCTGCTCGCGATGCTGTTGCATTGGTACATCTCTGTCTCGATGTTGTCCATAAGAGATGTGATCAGAAATAATGTCCTCACTAAATTTGATACATGTAGCATCACTCTCTCAAAAATTGTAAGTATTTTGTAACATTTTTCGTTTTTCTTCTGTTGGTGAAAAGAGAGGTGGACCAAGCTGGAATGTGTGGCTAGGCAGGAGAGACTCACTGGAAGCAAGCTTCAGTGGTGCCAACCAGTTCATCCCCGCTCCAAATTCCTCTCTAGAAACTCTCATTGCCAATTTCAAACAACAGGGCCTTGATGTAGGAGACTTGGTTGCCTTGTCAGGTAAGTTATTCAAGAATCAATATCATGTGAAAAATATGCCTTTTTTCTTTCTTTCTTTCTTTCTCAATGAAATTACTATTAAATGATAGGACTTACAAAGGGTAGATCTGCAGGTAGCCACACAATGGGAAGGGCAAGATGTTTAAGTTTCAGACAGAGGGTGTATGATGTAAACTTCAGAGGAAAATACGAATTATACGATAAATACAAGAGATATACGACCTTTCGAAGAATGCTACGGTCCATATGCCCGAAATCAGGGAGGGACGATGAATTAGCACCGCTTGATTTTCAGACACCAGCCAGATTTGACAACCATTACTACCTTAACATACTCCAAGGGAAAGGTTTATTGGGGTCTGATAATGTGTTGGTCACACAAGATCATGACGGGGAGATACTAAAGCAGGTGTGGGCTTATGCCTCTGATCAAAAGCTTTTCTTTGCTTCATTTGTAAAATCAGTGATCAAGATGGGAAATATCAATACATTGACTGGAAACCAAGGAGAGATCAGGAAGCATTGTAGGTTTGTCAATGCCTAGCCTAGGTAGTGCATGTATGATATTGAACTCGAAGTTCATTTTATGGGTTTCTTATTATCTGCAATACATGCTTTAGAAATTACTGATAGCACTTTAAATAGACTTCACCCGATCTTCTAATATCTTCTAATGGTTAGTTGGTATTTTTCATTTTTAGAGTTGAAAGATCTTATGAGTTCGAAGCGCCTTTTTCATTGACGAAAAATAAAAACATAAAAGATTTAAAAGATCAATGATGAATCAATACGACATGACAATATTTAAATTATAAATATTATCAAAATAATAGATGGAATACGACATGGCAATATGAAACCGTCACATGTGAGGACACTTTTGTCTCCCTGGAATATTTACAATCACCCAAAACAATGTTACTTATAGGGACTTGATTTTTTAAATAATGTTAGACTTGTAGGACTTGATTTCTTAACAATGTTAGACTTGTATGTCCAAAAATGTAATTTGACCCTTTAATTTTTAGGTTAAACTTAAAATAAAGAACAATTGCACTTTCAATAACAACAAAAAATGCCGGATGAGCAAATTTAAGAATTTACTCTTGTTTTTGTTTGAGAACATAAATAACAAGCTAAGCATCTTTGTTTCTTCGAAAGACAAGCTTTCCCTAAACAAATAATTAAGATCCAATGCCGTCCAAAAAGGGTAGATGCAAACAGATGCTTAGCACTCCACGTGGCATTGATTAGAGTTGTGTTCACCAAAGTACATATCTATATAGCAGAATGTCTATAATATATGGCAGAAAGAATTTCAATCCTCAGTGTGAGAATGGAGACTGAGGTACTCAGCAGAAAGGACCTGGGTGGTTCTCTCCCAGTTGAGAATGTTCAAGCTCTTGCTTCCAACAACTTGAAGGAAATCCCGCCCCGATACATCCGGCCTGAAATTGAACATGAGGAAGTTTCCATGGAGGACTCGCTTCAAATTCCGGTAGTTGATATGAGCAAGCTAATAGGGGATCCATTAGGCCATGGTGAGGAATTGGCAAAGCTTCACTTGGCTTGTAAGGACTGGGGTTTCTTTCAGGTATTAGTTGCTGTCTTTTAAATATAAACGTATAGTTGAAAGTTTAAAAGCATTTACTCCTTCATCCGAGGTCCTGTTCCGGATATTATCCGCTATAAGATTTACATTAATAGTTAGATGTCTTGATATGAATTGTGGTGTTGGTGCAGTTGATCAATCATGGGGTATCAGAAGAAGTGATTGAGAAAATCAAGAGTGACACAAAGGAGTTCTTCCAGCTGCCATTAGAAGAAAAGAAGGCTTATGCTCAGCTGCCGAATCATATTGAAGGCTATGGCCAAGCCTTCGTTGTTTCTGAAGAGCAAAAACTTGACTGGGGGGACATGCTCTTCCTTCTCTCTCAACCAGTCTCCCTAAGAAATCTTACATTCTGGCCTACCCTTCCCACTTCTTTCAGGTACTTATGCAGTCTATGATCAATATTCTAAATCAAATCAAACATGCGATTAGCAATAACTATAATTCTTTAAGATCCGATCAAGTTCTAAGCCTTGGGTTTTTCTTTCGTTGTTTTATTTTTGTCATTCAATTTAGGTGTGGCAATTTTTGACATGACAACCGAACTCGAACCTAACATAGCCTAACATGAATATAAAAGGACATGTTAACTTAAATAATTAACAAGAGTCGGATTAGTGTCAACACAAGTAACTCGATTTTGACACAACAAACTCCTTTAACTCGTATTCTGACACAGAAAAAATGGCTCGGCATTGAACACGAGCCATTAGCATTAGTCACGTTGCTATATTGATGTACTAATTATTGGTCACTTTGCTACCAGGGAGACCCTGGATAAGTACTCGGTGGAACTACAGGAAGTGACAAAGTACCTATGGAAGTTAATATGTAAGAACCTGGGGCTCAATTCAGAGAAGCTAGCAAGCATGTTTGAGGATGGAACTCAAGGTCTAAGAATGAATTATTATCCACCTTGTCCGCAGGCTAGCAGGGTTATGGGTCTCACTCCACACTCCGATGCTGTGGGTTTGACTCTACTAATTCAAGTTAATGATGTTCAAGGGTTACAAATCAAGAACAATGGCAAATGGGTACCTATAAAGCCAGTACCCGGTGCATTAATCGTCAACATCGGCGACATCATTGAGGTACCACAATGAATACTCAATAGTTTATAAGATTGATAAACCACATTTTTTGACCACATTGTATAGAAGTAATGTGCCTATGAACAATCAATGTGATAATGTATACTCCATTTGGAACATAATACTGTCAAACAAATGTAGTCTCTCCAACAGTACTTGACGCTTTCCATCTAATCACTATGTTGTTGCAGATATTGAGTAATGGAGAATATAAGAGCATTGAGCACAGGGCTGTGGTGAACACAGAAAGGGAACGGCTTTCAATTGCAGGATTTCACAGCCCAAATATGATGAGCATGATTGGTCCTCTGCCCGATCTTGTCAAGGAGAAGGCAGCAAACTACAAGGCTATAAGCAATGAGGAGTACATTAGACTTGTTGTAACCAGCAAACTTGACGGCAAACACCTACTCGACCATATGAAATTGAAGCAGTGAGAAACTCAAGGCAACAACATTTACAAAAACATTCATCTGCTTATTTGTTTGTCTGAAATATTGACTTTCGTGACTATTGAGCTCAAAAATTTAAACAAAGACAAGAACTAATAATTTGGAAAAAGGTGATGATACCAAATTGGATTTTGTACACCTTTCATATAAAATTAGAGGAATGCTAGCTACCTTCCCCTCTTATCTTATTCAATCTAGCCTACCCATTCTCGTGCTGTGTATTACTTAAGCACTTAACACTGAAGTCTCCAACTCTTTCAAAACATAAATTTCAATCACCCTTACTTACCCTTATATGAGAGTTAGCTAAAGCATTCATTAAGGGTAAGCATGTCAGAAATAATATGTTTTGAAAAAATTAAAGGTTTAGCATATGTATTTGCATGATACACAAGACTGCAGGCGAATGAGAAAGGTAAGAAGAATAAGATAGCAAGGGAAGGTACCTAGCAATCCTCTTGCCACAATTTAGGATGGACAACAATGCCAAATTTTCACATTGAACGACCTCCCCCAATATGCCATTCACTATTTCAAATAATAGCATTGCCATTTGCTATGAAAAAAGTGAAAATAATGCATTTGAATGCTCAAATGGCTTTGTTGGAATGCCCTAATAACCAACTGTTTTAGCTAAAATTTGGCAACAATTAAATGAACAATACCACAATACCGGCAACTTCTCGCCAAAATAATGATCTCTAACCTCACTCAATCCTTACTTCTGATGTCAACAATACAGGTAAGTAGATTTACAGTCCCTACTAGCCACAGAGTTATACATAAACCCCATTCCACAACATCTCCACAGACATATTGAACCACACTAAAAAAATGAAAATTCAGCGTATGCTCGCTATTAAAGCACCCAAAGGGGTTGGTAGGATCAAGGTTAAGCACACCATTGTCTCAAACAAAATAGCCACCATTTTAAGACCACAATAAATAATGAAAAGTGATTTTGGTAATGAGAATGGCAATAAAAAAGTAATTCAAACGGACAGAAACAATCTAGAAACACACAGATATGCCAAGGTGAATATGGAAAAGAACAAGGGCATCAGTTCTCCAAGATGATAAAACATCAATGAATATTTCAGATGCAAATTACCCATTATATCAATGAGAATCATCAGCTGCCCAAAGCAAAGAAGCATTCCAACCATCCAAGGGAAAAGGAAGGAAGTTAGCTAGAAAGCAATCAAACCCTGTCGGGATTCACAGTAACATTACACTGTTATCAGGGTACTGACATACATGAATTCTTCTCCTTGCAATACACAATTTGAAGAGCATTTGGAGTGTAAAAATAGACCCTCTCGAAATTTGGACTACCATTGAAGATGCTCTTAGAGATGTTCTAAGAGCATCCCCAATGGAGTACAAATTTGAAGATGACCCATTTCTCATCTTCCAAAGAATTTTATCCCACTCTAAGATATTCTTCAATGAAGATCACAATACAAAAGAAAAGAAAACATTTTTATTTTCTCTTCAACCCGAACCTCATTCAATCCCTCCTTCTGATATTAAGAGTACAGGTAAATAGATTTGCAATCCCTACCGGCCAAAGAGCTATACATCAAACCCATTACGTATTATCTCCACAGATATCTTTAACCACACTACAAAAATAAAAAGATTCATCATATGCTCGGTATGAAAGCAACCAAAGGGGTCGGTAGGATCACCATGGCCTCAAACAAAAATAGTAACCATTTAAGAGCAAATTAAACAATGAAAAATGGTTTTAGTGCTGACAGTGGCAGCAAAAAAGTAATTCAAAAGGAAAGTAGCATTCTAGAAACCCACAAACATATGCTAAGGAGAAAATGGAAAAGAACAAGGGCATCAGTTCTCCAAGGTGATAGATAAAACATCAATGAATATTTCAGACGCAAATTACCCATTAATATCAATAAGAATCATCAGCTGCCCAAACAACAAAAGAAGCACTCCAATCATCCAACAAAAAGAATTTGACGCAATTCAGACAAACGTGTGAGTGAAAGCGATCAGAACCTGTCGGGATTCACAGTAACATCACACTGTTATCAGTGTACTGACATACATGAATTTCTTTCGTCACCTCGCTTTCGTTCATCTATCATTCCTAAAAATCCAAGTTAACAACAACAACAACAACAAAAACATGTCACCAAACCATGAAAATGAAAGATAAAGAAAAAAGGCAGAGTGTGCGTGCTGAAGAGAGAACACAGAGATTTAGCGAGTGAGAGACTCGAGGGAGTAGACGAGGCTGAAACAGACAACTTATAGACACTGAGAGAGAGAGAGAGAGAGCAAAACCCTAGATTTACTTTTCCTTTGTGGGCTGAGATCAAGTGCCCCTGGCCCAGATCCTCGCTAGACTAGAGTAGCAATCAGCCCACAACATGACAGTGAGACCGTACACCAGCAAAGCTTCAGATGTTGGGTGTGGACATCTACAAATAGTTTTCACATCGTCTTACAAAGCCCACTAGTTCGACTCACTGTTATTTAGTACAAGAGACAGTGGGAGGAGGGTATACACAAGTTTTCATTGGATGCCTAGGTGTCTTAAATCTTTACCCACATAGATAGAAGTAGAAGAACTCAACCAACGAACTATATCCCAAATGACAACCGTAAATTCACTAAAATGTAGGGTGGGCACCGTTTAGTTTGATTCGAGATCTTAGATCTTAAACCAAATTGACCACACCAATAACTAACCAGTTTAGGTCCGTTTAATTTAATGAGATTCTGAGTCTGAATTGATTCATTATAAGTTTTTATTCCACACCTATTTTTAAATTACTTTTTTATTGCTTTCAATCTCGAGATTAAAGCCAAATTTTGGTTTTTGAATTTGAAATACAATTTTTCTTATTTCTTTTTCAACATAATCCTAGATCGACTAATAAGAGCATGACATGTACAATAAAAATTATAAATATTTTGTTTTATCAAAGAATATTCTTTTTCATACATGCGTGCCAACTACTAAAATCCAAGCATATATTGATATTTTCCCCACTTTAACCACCTAGATTTAAGAAATATAGAAGACATCAATACAATTAGTAGTGGACGGACCACCTATATTTGAACTGTACAGTAATTGTATGTCTCCGAGGTAGAATTTATATATTATTGCTTGTATATAGCGAACGACTGTCAAAACATTTAACAGTATTATGCACGGTACGAATGAGAAGGTGCTCACTAGTTACTACCCAAGCATATTCTTCTTAAATGAAGGTTCTTTCATTTGAATAGAAAAATGAATTAAATCTATTTGCTTTTTAGCAATTAGTGTAAAAAGATAATATTTGTGTTAAAAGGTAATATATGTTGTAAATTATAAGGTGGAGCCCACATGTTGGAAGGTTTTGCCTACAAAAGGGTTCACATCCTTCCTTTGTAAACATACAGATAATACTGAAGAGAGAACAACAATTCTCTACTCCTAAATTCTCTCCTCAATTCTTTGGTTTTATAACACGTTATCAGCACGATTATCTCTAAAATACCAGCCGGGAAATTTGATCAAAACACTCATGCCTTCTTCCAAAACTCTCCGTGAACCAGTAGCCTTTGACTCTCTGTCTGCCTTTCTTCTTCATCTGCATCGAAAACCCAACAAAGTTTTCACCTTTCACGTTATTATAAATCAGGGAAACTTCAGAAAAGAAAAATGGGTGTGGTGAGTGTTTCTGCTTGCCTTGCCTCTCTACTCATCTCACTAATGTGGGTAGCTGAAGCAAGAATCCCAGGGGTGTACAGTGGGGGTGCATGGGAAGCAGCTCATGCCACCTTCTACGGAGGCTCTGATGCCTCTGGCACCATGGGTGGGGCTTGTGGATATGGAAATCTCTACAGCCAAGGCTATGGCGTGAGCACAGCTGCGCTGAGCACTGCCCTCTTCAACAATGGCCTCAGCTGCAGTGCCTGCTTTGAAATCTAGTGTGCAAACGACCCAAACTGGTGCCACTCTGGAAGCCCATCAATTTTCATCACTGCACCAATCCTGTCTCAGCTGTGCCACTCCAGCACCAGCTCATGATGTCCAGATCAACGTCCGCCAACTCTGGCTTCGTTCCCATGGCCTTGTCTTTGGGCAACGGAGACTTTGACCGCTCCAACAACGACGTCGTCCAGGGTTCCTCCTCCTTTAAATCTCCCAATCCTGTGGGAGGTGAGGGGGCTTCTTCTGTTCAAACCCTGTTCAATTGGTTCTCTGGATCACTGCATGGGGGGGCTACTACTCAGTCTCCCAATCAGCATTTTCACCAACCTCAGGGAGGCTCGCTGCAGGCACAGAACTATGGAGGTCCAGGGGCGGCGATGAACCAAGGTCCGGCGAGTGGCTCGGGTGGGGGCGGGGGTGCACCCGCACAAGCCAGACCCAGAGTCAGGGCGAGGAGAGGCCAAGCCACTGACCCACACAACATCGCTGAAAGATTACGGAGAAAGAGAATCGCAGAGAGAATGAAGGCTCTGCAGGAGCTGGTTCCCAATGCGAACAAGAACCAAGTTTGCTCATAGATTTGTTCGATCCCTCTTGCAAATCAGATCCCTCTTGCAGTGAGGAAGGTGTGCACTCTGGAGCTTTTCTCTCCCAAGAGGATCGAGGCTCTCAGACCCATTAGGGAAGATGAGGTCACTGCCATGGTTGAGTCCATTTTCAAGCACTGTCACTTTCTTTATTCTCAGTGCTCAACAAAAGGAATATCACGCAGCAATGATGAAAGCAAAAGAAGATCCAACAGCAAACCCACCGAAAGAAAGAAAAATTATAAATTTAAAAAAAAAAAAAAAAAAGGTCACTCACGTGGAGCTCCATAGAAGCACAGTAGCACAGGCACACGAGCCCCCACCCACCTGTCCTTAGAAAAATCCAATAAGCTCTATGCCCCTTATGCTCTCTATTACTTTATTATTTCTCTACAGTATTTAATAAACCAATTGGTGCAGGTGTGCAGATTACAGGTGGAAAGCATTTGATTTGAGAGACAAGCATGATGCCTTCCACAAACGATAATAATATTATCTACTATGTTATTTGATCGTGGTGTTGATAAGAACCCACAAATAATTGTCTTTACTTTTTCCACACATTTATTTTATTTACTGTATGGTGTAGGTTTATTACCCATACAACAGTATCTATTTAAAAGGGTGGTGCGGGTTTATCGTCCACGCCTTTACTTTTATTTAAATGTATGGAGCAGAATTAGTGCCCTTACAAGCACGTTTGCTTTACCGCAAATTTACTTTTACTTAAAGTATGATGTGGAATTGACCCTCATACTTTATGAAATTACTTTACTATACATTATTTACTGTATGGTGTAGGTTTATTACCCATATAACAGTATCTATTTAAAAGGGTGGTGCGGGTTTATCGTCCACGCCTTTACTTTTATTTAAAAGTATGGAGCAGAATTAGTGCCCATACAAGCACGTTTACTTTATGAATTTAATTTACCGCACATTTAATTTTATTTAAAGTATGGTGCGGGTTTATCGTCCATACCAGTAATTTATTTATCTGCAATTTATTTTATGGATTAATTGTGCTGTATGATGAGTTTTTACAGTATGCAGATCAGAACCAGAAGTTCATTGATCCTCATCATACAATTACATCAGGACTTGAAGATCCTTGATGATGATGTTAATATGAGAGCTAGCAGTCTCTCCGATACTATATTTGTAAACATGTGATTGGACTTGAGGGTCCTTGATCCCTAACATGTAAATAAGGACCTGGGGTTCCTTAATGATGTAACAGTACCGTATTGTTTCATAATGCCGTACACATGGATGATAACTGTACTGGCAAATGTACTGTCCACATGAATAGATACGTATTCATGACTTGATGAATAGTACCGGATATATGAATAGTGACGTATACATAAATATTAACCATTTTGGGTAAACCGTCACTATATTCAAAAGGGAACCTGCAGTTCCTTAAACTCATGGATTAGCAATTAAATGAGATGCCAGAAGTTCCTCAAAATATGGACAATTATGTAAGGGCTTGAAGTCCAGAAATATGTACAGAAAATTGTAAAAAATATATGAGATATTAGCGTGGCTTTTACTCCATTCATATTTCATGTCCATTTGAAAAGGGCGAATAAATTCTGAGTTTGTGTTTAGCCCAGGCCAAAAGTTCCATACATTGAAATATGAAATTTGGGAGAGTCGATGTGGTTATTTGAACCTATAAGGCACAAGGTTCCAAACCGTCATTTTGAAAAGGCATAAAAAACCACAAGTGCAAGTTTAAGAATGTGCGCAATTATTATAACATGAAAGGAACATACAACAGATAGATTTTTCCACCTGCAATGAAGGTGCAGGCCCTGTAAAATCTATAAAAATACATTATGTTCAGGAAGCCTCTGAAGGAAGAGGACGACGCCTCTTAAGCTTAGCCATGAGCCTCTCGTGGTCTCCCAAAATTCTTTCATTGGAGACCTGCAGCATGTCTAGCCTTCTCAGTGTATCAACAGAGTACGAACTCACCAGTTTCAATAAGGCATTATTCTCTCCTTTAAGTTTCTCAACCTCCTGTTGAGACTCATGAAGCATTCTTTGGAGAGACGAATTTTCAGTTGTTAGCCTCTCAACCTCGTTTGCTCTAGCACGCAAACGATCAGCCATGTTAGAAACAGAAGCAGCACTCTAAATGCTAAAAGCCATTGAGTCATCAATAGCCTCTTCCTCAGACCTCCCTGTTAACAGCATTTCATCCATTGGAGTAATGAAATTCCTAGCTACTATGACAGCAGTAGCATCATTCATCATCACAGAATCATTAACTGTGAGATGACGATTTTGGGATACAAAGGATGGACGCCAAACTTTGGCGTCACTGGTTGTTGTGGGAGTATCATTTAAATTAAAATAATTTGGGCAGGAAGAAGAGGAAGCCATTTTTTAAGAAGGTTTCGAAGAAAGTCTTAAAAAAACTAAAGTTTCAGAAAATGAAGGAAGTTAAGTTGAAACGCAGTTGCTCCAATCAAGTTTTGCAAAGGCAATATCTATAGGAGGAAATATGGCTACAGTTTTAGGCAATATCTATAGGAGGAAATATGGCTATAGTTTTTTAGGATCCCAATATCTTTTCGGATCCCCATATTCTCTTTTTCTTTTCCAGATTCCAAAACTTCACGTGGCCTCCATTAATGTTTGTCGGCACTTTCGGCGTTTTCAAAGTATTATTTTCGTCAAAAGCCGATCTTGCTTTGCGGATTTCACGGAGCTATTTTTTCAAAAGCACCCCGAGAATCTCGCAATTTTCTTATGGTTAATTTGAAATTCACCGGTTCTACCTATTCCTCTTATTTGTGTATAAATGTGTTACTAACGAAATTTTCTTTGCAGAAGACATCCAGTTTTCTCCATACCTAGTGATGCGATATCTACTTGTTTTTCTTATCAGTGAGCACTTAATATGCCCGAGAAGCAAGACTATCTCTGATCATCCATTCAGGAAGCGAGACTATCACTGATCACGTTTCCGCCACATCAGGGAACTGTGAAGGCAACCTTATGCTCTAATCTCCGGAAGTTCTTCTAGACTAGAAGAAATGAGAGTTTGTTGTTTGCTCCCACCAGCTTCCTTCCTTGATTGCTGAGCTTGTTGTCTGCTCCCACCAGCTTCCTTCCCTGATTGCTTACCTTATCTTGCAATCAATATCACAATTTTTTTGCATTTTTTCTCTTTTTGTAACTCTCTGTTCATAAGAGATTTTATTTCTTTAGAATGAACATCTGAAGAAAGAATCCATGGAGTGATCCTAACTCTGAGGGTTATTTATTTTTGACAGAGAAAAGAGTTGTGATTTTGCTCTTGCAGGATATAACTAGATCATCAAGCGCTACATTATATTTACTGGGCCGATACGAGCTTGAATGATACTTGAGAAAAGTTTCTCCCACTTAAGGATGTAAGCAATACTTGTGTTGTTTTATGCTTATATACTTATTTGATATTTTATCTTGAAAGGTAACCAAATGGGGAGATAAGTCCGTTCCAAAAGAATGGCTTGTATGTATCCATGAATTATTAACGCAAATTTTACAGATTGCAAGTTGGATACATTGATAATACACTGCACAGATTAAAGTCCCATAAGAACAGAATATGGGTATAGCAGTGATCAATATGATGCACACCTGTTGCGTAGCAAATGATGTGGATTGAAGTCCCGAAAGGACAATCCTTTAACATGTCAATATTGATATTGTGCACGCCTAATGCATAGCAAATTATATGGGTTAAAGTCCCATAAATTAATTGACATGTATGTACTAATCAGTGGCATGCCTGCAGCAAGACAGATATATGGGTTCTAAATGTTCCAACTCCCTAAATGGAGATTTTCCACGCCCTATGTAAAATAACGCTCCATTGGAGGTTATAATCCACATTCTCACATAATAAAAGCCCCCTGAAGTGGCTTGGGTACCCAAAAGCAAAGAAATGCTTATAATTGATGCATGCACGTGCAAATGAGAATGATGGGATCATGAATTGATGAATGACAATTTTTGGTTTTGGAGTAGCTACTCAAATCATCAATGGGCTGTGTTAATTGGAACCACGTTCAATTATTAAATGTCGACAATATCATTGGCCAAAATGGAATGAGGTAATTCCATTATAGATGAGAATGAACGTGAAAGAACAAACCCACAGTACGAACCCCAAAAGATGTTAATACTGAAATTTATACTTGGGTGTTCAGAATAGAAGGGAATATACCTACTTTGTATGACACAATGTTTTTGGCATAAACAAGGAATGTTGGGTTTTCTCCATATTTATAGATTCAATTGTGCCCCTTTATTGCACATTTACGGAGAACAACATGTTATCTTTAAGGGTTATTAAATGCACGGAGCATATTGCCAGAAGCGATTCCCTAAAGATGTATAAATAGCTGGGTTAAAGCTATATAATGTGTCATAAAGTTTAATCCCTTTAAACAAAATCCTTGAAAGGATTGAAATTGCATGAAGCAAGTCCCTGAAGGACATGTGCCTGAAGCACAAAATCTGTACTCAATACTAATGTGCATAAATTGCCTCAGTGAGTACAAGAAATATTTGTCTCGACTTAAAGATCGAGCATTATGCCAACAAGATTCTTGCTTATACTAAGAAAGTATTGAAGCATTTTTATGAGGATTATCCGTTGGACACTTTAAGGATTTTCCGGAAGTATATTGGACCGTACATCGTATTTTCCAGATAGAGCTCAACTCCATCACCATCATTTTGGGATGATGTGAGGCATATTTGATGCTATCTCAGCATAACACCATATACGGGCATATTTTTGAGTGAACTTACAAATAACCCAAGTGTTATTAGATATGCGGACTCTGGAAATCTCTATGGTCGCTTACTGGAAAAAGCTAGTCACGAAGTTTTCAGGGGGAGATATTCATCAGGGGGAGCGTGGTATTAATAAAGACCTTCATACACTGTACTCTTTTTCCTTCATCCAGGTTTTTATCCTACTGGGTTTTTCCTGGTAAGGTTTTAACGAGGCAGTGTCGCTCAAGATTGACTCACAGAAGCAGTGTCAACTATGATATTCAGAAAGATGATCAACAGAATGGCTTAAAGATATTTTGCCAAGCATCAGGGGGAGCGTGCTGTCAAGAAAGAACTTTACACATTGTACTCTTTTTCCTTCGTCCAGGTTTTTATCCCACTGGATTTTTTCTGGCAAGGTTTTAATGAGGCAGTGTCGCACGCGTGTCACTATACACAGAATTTTATGTTACACATGGTTATGTACTCTTTTTCCCTTCGACCAGTTTTTTTGTCCCACTGGGTTTTTACTGGCAAGGTTTTTAACGAGACATATTCCGTATCATTTGTGGTCTCCAAGGGGGAGTGTTGTAAATTATAAGGTGGAGCCCACATGTTGGAAGGCTTTGCCTACAAAAGGGTTCACACCCTTCCTTTGTAAACATACAGATAATACTGAAGAGAGAACAACAATTCTCTGCTCCTAAATTCTCTCCTCAATTCTTTGGTTTTATAACAATATAATAATTATAATAGTTTTATTAAAACTTGAGGAATGCTATTCACAATCGCTCTAAAGTGACTCTCACGATACTTGCTAAACACGTGTACATGCGCTTCCAATGTATTCCCCTTTTTATTTTTTTTATTCTTCTATCTTTCTCTCTCAGTTGCCTCGCGCTCTCTCTTCTTCTTCTCTCTGTCTCTATCTCTCTCTTTCTTTTTTAATTTTCTTTTTCTTTCTTCTTCTACTTCTGTCTCTATCTCTCCCTCTTTCCTCTTCTCCTCTTGCTTCTCTTGCTTCTTCTCCTTCTTAACAAAAGGGCTTAAGCCGAGATAACAACTAAAAACAAATCTTCCTCTTTATTTCCTTATCTCTTATCTCTCTGTTCTCTTTTTCTTCCGAGTTTCCCCCTTATTCTCTCTCCTCTCTCTCTCTCTCTCTCTCTTTTTTTTTTCCCTTCTTTCCCTCCGCCAGTTTCCTTATACCATTTTTGGCTATAGTCGCACTATCGGCAAAAAATTTGGGGGTTGTGAACCTTTTTGAGTTGTGAAATTTTGGGGGTTTCTATAATCCTTCCCTCCCAAATCTCTGCCTCTAGTATCTGGCATCTGACATTTAACCAAATTTACACAAAGAGAGATATAGAGACTGAGAAAAAGAAGAAGAAGAAAGAGAGAGAGAGAGAGAGAGAGAGAGAGAGAGAGAGAGAGAGAGAGAGAGAGAGAGAGAGAGAGAGAGAGAGAGCAAGCCAACCGATCGCGAGAATCGCTTTAGAGTGATTATGACTAGCATTCCTCTTAAAACTTTTGGGAATGGGTTTGCAAAAGAAGGCGTAGTCTTAGAGGAAACGTAGTTTTGGCTGGGTAGGGCTCCATGTTGTAAAATAAATATGTTAATTAATATGGATTATCCAATAATAGCCTACTACTTTTTTTTTTAATAATAAAAACTGAGTGGGGGCCTAGGACTGCTTTGGTCCCAACACAGCTCTGATCCCGTTGAACTCCAATGTAACAACAAAAAAAAAAAAAATACAAAATCCCAAGATTACCTAATTGTTCCACCTAATATATACAGTCCCGTTTTCTGACCCTATGTTCTAAGGGGAGTTGTGGTCACCCACCATTGGATCTAATCTAAGAGTTCAGAAAAAAAATAGTTTAAAAATCAATATGTTATCATTTTATTTTAGTTTTTTTTGCATAATATATTAATTTAGGGAGCTGATCTTTCCACTCCCATTTTCTCCACTTATACTCTCTTTTGCTTTTTAATACTTTTTAATCAATTTTTTTTCTTTCTCTTTCCTATTCTATCCTTACCCTAAATTAATGTTTTGATAACTAAAATTAACAAAAGTTAATAGAAAATAAAACCAAAAAAATAACAGAAGAAGTCAGAGTGTCTTCTTCTCCTTCATCATGTCTTTCCCACTTCTCCTACTCATATCATCTTGACCTATGAATAAGATAATAGGTAATGCTCAGAAAAGTGAATTTCTTTTTAATATAGAAATATCTTCTATAGTTCAAGAAGCTTCCAGACTTCTCTAATTTAATAGGGTTTTGGTTTCCTATTCCTAGTTAATTTGTAACCTAAGTCATGTGCATTATAAATATGACTTTTAGAGCTAGGCTAATTGTAAGAGAGGAGAAAGTTCAGGCGTGAGAATTGTTTAAGAGGGTGAATTATTGGGTGTTTACAAGGGCATCAAAGGATTTGAGCAAGGTTGAGAGAAAAGAGAGCAAGGTTCTTGTGAGAGCTAAGGCGGTTCTTGATTGTAACCAAAGTTGTTATTACATTCTAGTGAATTTCTCAAGTGGATCACCAAAGTTTAGTTCACAGATGAAATCAACACAATATAACTCCTCCGTTTAGGATATATAACGATCAAGGATATATATGCAATCATATGCAATCAAACCATCAAGGATATATATATGTATACATAATTTGGTCAAAATCATAACGAAATCCGAAGTCCCAAAAAGATAATTTGCTTCTCAACCCAATCAAAACTTCCATACTAATCCCACACCATTCACTCGAGAAGCGTGCCCATTGGCACAGCCGGCGAGGAAGTATCCTCACCATAAATAATAAAGAACAAATAGTTATATATATGTATATAATGCGTAATATATATATATAAATAAATATATAGGTATGGCATCACCTAGTTTGTATCGGGGAAACAATCCAAACAGGGGATTGTTTGACTAGTGCACATGGAAGAATCCTCAATTGATCATGTGGCTAGGGAACGAGCTATCCAACCGGCGGACTGACTCTACCAGTACGTACAACAGAAGCCCTCAATACTCGTATGCCTGTGACAAGTCCTGCGCGGGCAGATTACCCGATAAGGGTTTACGAAACGCCTCGTTAAGGGTGCCCGGGTTCCAACATATCCAAGTATCTCAACAATCCAAATCCAAGGTTCCAAATCAGGGGAGGTACATAGGGTAGTGCTTATAGCACTTCAAACTGACATAACTAAAATCTACTCTCTTTTCACAATCTCAAACCAATATCCCACATACCCCACACCTAACCAATCATAGATAGCAATTCTCAAAAATATTATATATCAACTCAAGATACTTGCAATATGCCAAAACTCGAATATAATGCAATTACTTTACAAAAATATCAAATTCCACAATTGAATATATAATATATTCAATAAACCATTAAATCATTATGCATAGTTTTTCCATCATAAAACAATGCCTGTTATTTGAAAACAAAGTCCACTCACAAGTACTCCCACACTGCTTGACCCTGAGAGGGTCTTGATTGCTGCGTACGAGTGGTCGGAGTACCTATTTCAGAATACGAGTACGAGATTAATATAAAACACCTCGAACGGAAACTTTAAATTAAAATCCTAGTTTTCGGGGTTTCAAGTAAGTGTACGAGGAACGAGATGTTCCTAAAGTCCAACTACGTGTTTCAGATGATGGAATAGCCTCGAAAAACGCTCGGTCAACCGGGCAGTCAAACTTTCCAAATTGGGTCAAACTGCTGGAAGTTCATATGGGTTCCACAAGATTTAGAATACACATCCTGCAAGTTTGGTCCTTATCGAACGGTTGGATTGCTCGTGACCGTACGATTGGACGGTTATCATTTAATCGCAAATTTAAGTTATTGAATCGGAATGTCCGGGGCTTCGATTCACGATCTGTGAAATCCTATATAATCCTTGGGATGCCTAGATCAACATATATGAAATTGAAGTCAATCCAACGGTCCAAACATGTCGAACCCGGATAACGCGTAATATGCAATATCCGATCGATAATCAAACGATAACCAAATTCACATTCGAGCATACCGTCGTGCTCGGGACGACATGGGGATCATTTTAGAACCCAAAGACAACCACGAAGGCCCACGTGCCGCCACAAGCTCAGGAAGCGTGTGGGTGTCCAAAGCGATTTTCGGCGATCGGAAAAACTCCAAACTAATGGTCAAGACTTATATCTACAGGATCACGACATTGAGTGGAGCAATTTTGTTCTTGGACCTACCCCAAAAAGTGATCGGAAGTGGCCGGAATCAAGGGCTGAAGGCCAAAACTTCTATCGCTTAAATTCGTTTCAAAAAGCAGAAAGTAATCCTAAACAACCCAACCAGTAGCTAGAACACATTGAGAAGATAAGAAAACGTACCAAGTTCGAAGAATTTGGTTGCCGAAAACGTCCGAACGAGCTCCGGAAATTTTATGTAAAAATCTGGTCTTTTTTTGCAATTTCTGGCTACAGCGACAGCGGATCGTGGCGGCTGAAGGGTGGGGCTGGAAAAGGGAGCGGAGGCAGTTCTTTTGGGACCGATGCCTTAAAAAATGGCGACAGAAAACAACCGCTGCTGTTTTACCAGTTACCCCAGGGGGGGGGGGGGGGAGAGAGAGTGTGTGTGTGTGTGTGTTTTTTCAGGTATTTAAAAATCATTTTTGAAATAATTACGATTGTGCCATTGAGTTTGTTTTGATAGTAACTTCTTTATTACAACTCTAATTCGAGTCCACTATGTGTCTACGGATTCATCTAGGTACGATCTACGTAATGGCACCATTCATTTTCCCCAAATCCTCATGGATTAAAAAATGACCAAAATGCCCCTACCCCCAAGGGCAAAATTGAAATTTCACAATTAATTAAATTAATTAATTTATCCCTGCTAACCCACAACTAAAGCACCATGACTCTTTGATTCCGAAATGCTGCACAATATTTTTACATAAAATAAATTTTTAGAGCGGAAGATGCTTATTATAACTCGTTTAATAAAGCGGGTCAAGATGGAAAGCCTATTAAGTGGGTCGAGGTGGAAAGCAAGAAAACATAGAGCGGAAAACACGAAGCGGAAATCAAGGAGGCGGAAAGCTAGAAATTACGAGTGTCATATTGGACATCTATAAAGGGAAACAAGGGGAGAAAAAAATCATAACTTAAAAAAAAAAAAAAAAAAAAAACCTAGCTCCACCAATTTTCTTTCTTCCTATTTCTCTCAATCTAAACCTATCTCCTCAAACTCAGAAATAAAATGGCCTCTTCATTCTCATTTTCTCTCGACCTAAACCTAGCTTCACTAACATAGGCATGGGCAAGGGGCTGCACCAGTATAGATGCCCTAATTTGCTTCCTCATGAGGCCATTTACCGTAAACGACTCTTTACTCCTTGACAACGGAGTTGCTGTTGGAGTTGCGAGGAGTTTGGTGACTCCCAAGGATGTGCGCATACTGGGAATGATGGATGATAACCGGGTGGTGAGTGATGCCATGTCACTAAGCGTGCAAAGTGCGACATCTGTCACAAGTGTGGGGCATCGCCTCATCTGTCTCAAGAGCCCAGTTGGTTGCAGAGCGGAATTTGGTTGAAGATTGTCAGCATGTTATAAGGAGTTTGAAGAGGGAGAGGTCAATGACGGAGGAGGCAAATCGACATTAGCTTGAAATACTGCAGAAAGAGAATCAAAAGCTATCAAAGATGGTAGATTTTTAGTCCCAAGACATGCAAAAGCAGCTAGAGGCCCTAGATCGACAGGGTAAACGCAAGCAACGAGATCACGACACAAGTTATGCTCAAGCTATAGGTGTGATCTTTGGGAGCTCAAGTGATGAGTCCTAAGAAGCTGTGCATGAAACCCAAGAGAAGTCCTCCAGAGGACCAAACTAAAGGCTCCTATTGTGGAATCAGGAAGTGCGCCATGATATTATTTTGTAAAAAAAAATTTTAAAGTTAATGTAGTCCCCTGTTTCCTCTTTTTTTAATGTGAAATATGTTGTAAATGCATGAGTTGGTGGATGACCACCATACCTATTAATATTCCATCGTTGGATTTTATGTAACCTATGCATTAAGTTTTTGTAATTAGTACTTGTAACCTATAGGTATATTGTAAATGATGGTATTCAATCTTCTATCTTGTAAGCCTATAAATAGGTGGTTCTACCAAAGATTAAGTAAAGAATAAACATGGTGAAACTTTATCTTTAGCATATCACTTCTCTCTACATTTTCTCCCTCTAGTTTTATAACACGTTATCAGCACGACATTGCTCTTGGTATGTTTTCTTTCTCTGAATTTTCTTTCTTCTTATATGAGCTAGAGTCATCACATGGTATAGAGTTTCTTTGTACTCACCATTAGACTTCATCATGCTTGTTTAAGAAAAAAAATTCTCATTCTTATTACACATGAATATAATGCCATATTTTTGTTTTTATTTGTTTGTTTATTTAATTTTAAGTATGATCTTAATTATTATGATGAGTTTGAATTATACAAAAGATCAGGGGCCTGAAGTTCCGTGATCCTCATCATATAACTAGATTAGGATATAGAGTCCTTTTGATTGAATCAGAACCTGAAGTTCTTTGATTCCAAATAATTGAGGGCGTGAAGTTCCGCGAATTTAAAGAGCACATAAGGACATAAAACTCCTTGATTTTGTATTAATCAAAATCAGAATTCCATGAGGCCTACATATGTCAAGAACTTGAACCAGAAGTTTCGAGTGCATATACATCGATTTGAGTATGAAGTTCAAAGCACAACTATTAATTCAATTTATTTAGATCTACGTATTCGTACCTGAAGTTTCGAATATATATTGATATGAACCTGAAGTTCATAGTTTTTCATGGATCTTAATACTATATATGAACTTGAAGTTCATTACTTATTTGTGCCTATATGAACCTGAATTGGTTGGAAATCCAATTCTTAAACTTGTAGTTTTATCTACATATTGAATCCACATTAATATTGGATTATCTTGGAATTTCATAATCTTTAATTGATTTATTTTATTCCTTGTTTATACCACTTTACTTATTTTATTATATTTTATTTTATTTATGTTAGGTTATTAATTAATTTCGTTTTACAATGGTAATGTTTTGTATTACCGCCCCAATATTGATAGCCAGAGGCGTCTATTGGAGAAACTTCCTACTTTCTTTTGTGGGTAGGAAGTTTATGATGTTATGAACCAAAGGTTCTTGAGGCCCCAATGTTACACAACTATTATAGTTGAAGATTATGATGTCATGAACTAGAAGTTCATTGACCGAATAACTTTTATGTTGTGACATGACTATCTTGGCAATCCATGTCCCACAATGATGCATAAGATTTTTATAAATTTGTAAGAACATCGTTTAAAGACTCAAATTATTGTCTTGTCCAACAATATCATTACAAAGAACGCTCACAAATAAAAGCTGTCATAAGATCATCTCAGTCAAAAATTGACTTTGAGCCATCTTTCCTGAAATAATTCAAGGGGATATTTGTGAGCCTATACAACATCTAATTATGGATCACTTCACCAGTTTTACTGAATGTGCCTACTAAAATGGTCACATATTTGATAACGACTGTGAGTTTATTTTCCTACATTTTGAGACAATTTTCCCGCCGTTAGGGGGAGAAATGACAATTCCTAAAGAATGTCGTGAAATAGTGTTGAATCGGTCCACTTTTGTCTCATCAAGAAAATGCATATATAAGTTGTACATATGCTAACGTGGATTGATATTCTCGTATCACAATCCATTAACATGGTGACTATATATATAATGCATGCCTGAAGCATGTCAGAAATATAGGTTCTAAAGACTTAACTCCTCAGAAATGGAGATTATTTGAAAAATTCAAGCCCTATAAAAAATAACGCTCTATAGGAGGTTATGATCCACATATTCTAAATAATTCATTGTAAAAGAGATGTTTGTCCCATAAGTGACAACATAAGCCCCTGAAGAGGCATTGGTACCCCAAAGCAATGAGATGATTATAAATTATGCATGTGCATGCACATAAGAATTGTGGGATCACAAATTGATGATACATTTGGTTTATTAGTAGCTATTACAATCATCAAGGGCTATGATTATATTAAATCACGTTTCATGAATGTCGACAAGTTAAGTGATTGGCCAAAAATGGAAATAGGCAATTCCATTTATCACTAAATAAGAAGAGTTGGATATTGAACCTATAACTCAAACACCAAATTACAAATGTTCAGTATGAAGGTTACGAATTGGTGTTTGTGAAGTAAAATAAGATCACTAATATGACATAAGGTTTCCTGGGAGAGACATGTGGTTTTAGTCTCCAATCTCATCGTAAATGCATCCACATTTCTATAAGTGCGGTTGTTACTTTAACGCAAAACTTATAGTATGTGTTAAATGCATATTTATTAAGACTATATGGTACATGGAAATCCTCAAAGCTCATGAAATATTTGAGATATATCGGATGAAGCAACTTCTTGAAGGATATAAAGTACCACAATATTCTTAATTAAGAGTTAACACTAAGAGTTTGAGTATTTTGAATTCAAATTTGATATTGTTGTAACATATTCTAACTACTAAATTAGTTGTTGATACTCCTAAAGATTTCAATCATTTGAAAAGAGAAAAGCAGGTTGAATAGTGTGATAGATGATCATGTATGAAGACAATGTTGCTTGTATTGCTCAAATCAGAGAAGGAGAGATATTAATCAGGGGGAGATATCAATCAGGGGGAGCATCCCAATTCTACTACATTCAAGGCAGATGCGCGTTGTACTCTTTTTCCCTTCGACTAGGTTTTTGTCCCACTGGGTTTTTCCTAGCAAGGTTTTAACGAGGCAATATAAGCTCATCCAACACCATATCAATGATTCAGAAGAAAGTTTCACTCTTTTTCCATTCGCTTTGGTTTTGTCCCACTAGGTTTTCCAAGCAAGTTTTTTAATGAGGGAACTATGTCATTGTATGGTGGACATCCAAGGGGGAGTGTTGTAAATGCATGAGTTGGTGGATGACCACCATACCTATTAATATTCCATCGTTGGATTTTATGTAACCTATGCATTAAGTTTTTGTAATTAGTACTTGTAACCTATAGGTATATTGTAAATGATGGTATTCAATCTTCTATCTTGTAAGCCTATAAATAGGTGGTTCTACCAAAGATTAAGTAAAGAATAAACATGGTGAAGCTTTATCTTTAGCATATCACTTCTCTCTACATTTTCTCCCTCTAGTTTTATAAATATTTTTGTCATTTTTTTGTCATTTTTTTATTTTTATTTTAATGACACAAATTAATGTGCTAATTACCCAACTATAAATACTCGTAAGTGTATGAATCTATTGGAAACTTCACGAGTTTTCGGTTTGAGGAGACCGACACCATTGCGCGTTGTTAGGTGTTGTCATTCCCTTGCATCACGAGTCCGTTGTCGGCCTCCTCTATGGTTGTGTGGAAAATGTTAGGAAAGATTGTTTTGAGTCTTGTTTTAGTTTTAGTTTTGCTCGAGGACTAGGAAAAGATTGACCCTATGAATGAAAATTCCTGGATCCGCCACAGGCCCTAAGAGTCACAAATGTTAAATAAGAACAAATTATTTCATCTCCTCTTGCTTGTTCGTTTTGCTAGTCATTCAGATGATGCCAAAGATATATACATAAAAACATAAAAAAGAACGCACATACATATTCTTGAGTGCTCCTAAATGAATCCTGAGTACACTCTATGATTTAAGTACATCATAATATTTTAATCAAAATGTAAATTTAACTTAGTATACCCTATTGAACTACCAAATATACTCCTAAGACACCCTAATACACTCTATCACACAACACCATAATACTTATAGCATTACTTAATAGTTGATTCTTTGTTTAACTTTTTTAATAGTGTTTATAAATCATTGACTTTTCATATGGATTTATGCTTCTACTCTGTGTTTGCAAAGCTTTTACTTCATAAATTTGTGTTTTTGTCGTCTGGGTTGTCACAAATTCATAATTTTTGTTTTTACTTTTCATTGATATACGAGTCTTATAATTATGAGACTACTGGGTATAGTCACCAAGTTCTTGAATCACCACCTGTGTCGTTAAAAACACAAAAGGACAAATGGGAAATTCGGCACAAATTACTCCTTTGGCTTCCACTTTCTGCGTGATGCTTACAATGCATTTCAAGTTCAGAATGTTGTTCCTGTAGAAGATAGTAGAGACAAGACAAAACTGAAAAGTGAGAACACTCAGGGCCATATTACTTGCAATATGCTCCTATTAATTCCAGTTTTAATAAAAATTGTGAACATCAATCAAAAGCACCATGTTGCAGAGAATGTTTTGGTAAGAATTAATGACACAACGGAAGTTATAAGTAAAAGGGTTCACGAACAATTTCCCTTCATAAAATTCTGGAACACTCTCTCAATTTTCTAGGGAATAGTAATCTGAAAGTCGACAAAATACAACCCTAGAAAGTTGTTTAAATAGCATCGACAAATTTTAATGAAATAGATAATAGAAAAGGAAAAGGAAAGAAACTCTTAAAAGGAAAAAGAAAGAACTATTAAAATAATTAAAATAACTAAATGTTGTCGTGAAGCCTCCTAACGTCCCCTTCTAATCCTACGTCAATTAATGACAAAAAAGAGAGGAGGAAACTTAAGTAATCCTACTTATTAAAATTATATTTGTTTCACAATTCCATGTATTCTTTTTTATCATTTTATATTAGAGTAAATTAGTAATTCAATAAATACTTTCGTAATAGGGTGTACTCAATTAATTTTAAAATTCGTTTAGCAGCACTATCATATTCTTAAGCTTTTCTTTTTTCAATCATTAATATAAGGCTTTGAGTCGAGTTGACAATGGTGACTTTTAGATGTACACACAAATGAACGTTGACTTTAAAGCTTACCATTATTGGTTGTTTGCCTTAGCCAACAAATAATGCTTGTTGCCCTCTACCAGGCATTAATAGACTACTTGTTATTTCAACGTCTTATTGTATGGCCAAATGACAGATCAAAGTCTTCATTTTGTGGAGGAGATTCTGAATTCATGAAACCATAACCATGTGAAGTGGATATTACAGGTCCTATTGTTTATCGATCTTCACAACGTCCTATTGTTTATTGATTTTCAACAAAATATAATTCATGTTCACTGTTCACACGTTGTGGTTCTTACTCTGTCTGACTCCAATTACTCTTTCTTTTATTGATTAGTTAATAGAACCATCATAATAATTCACACAAATTATATGCAGATCATGCAGGTCTTATTATGAATGAATTGGGGAAGGTTCCATTTTCCTTAACTGGCACTCTAGCTATAAAATATCATTTTATAAATTGTGCACCAAGCTTGCGCTACTTATATGATTAGGAGACCTCAAAATCTCATATGCAGCTAGTGAGAAACCAAGAAGAAAAAGATGAGTTCCCAAACTGTGGCCGGAATTCCAGTGGTAGATTTCTCGAAAGCAGATTCCTTGCACTACATAAAACACACACAACAGTCACTTTTTTTTTTTCGTGACTTTTGACAGTATTAGCCACGAATATTTGTGACTAAAGCCATTAGTAACGGTGCAGTTACAAGTTTTGATCCTGTGACTTTTGTGGCCGTAACTATTGGGTTTTCTCACAATTAAAAACACCATTTCGTCACAAATTGTGTTGACCATCCAATTACTCCAAAGTGAGCCCCACATCATGTCTAATCAACCTATATTCATATTTTATTATTTTATTTGATTGGACTGCGTTGTCCAACATCATTTCATTATCTTTTTATTTATTTAAGAAATCCTTTCAATTATTATTTGTGTTATATTTGTGTATTATATTTTTCACAATTATAATAATTTCCAATTCTTTTTTATTTTTATTTTTAACTGAAATCCAGATCCCTTACCGAAAATCATCTCTTATCGAAAACCAGATCCCTTACTGAAAACCAAATCCCTTACCGAAAACCAGATTACAACACTCAAATCAAAATACCCATCACCCAATTCTTTGCTAAAATCACAATCAAAGATGAAAAAATCTTAGTCAAGACCCATATTATGTATATCATCCTTCCATAAAAGTTAAAATTTTAACCAAATAATTCAAACCAAGAAACTTCAAGTGAAGAAGCAGGAAAAAAATTGCAAAGTGACAGAGGAAGAAGTAGGAAAAAAAGAAAGAGAGAGAGAGAGAGAAAGAAGGAAAATAAAAATAGAAAGAGAGAAAGAGATGGAAAGTGACGGAAGGAAGAAGAAGATTGGAAAAAAATAAAAAAAATAAAAAAATAAAGGCGTAGGGAGAGATGAGATATGGGGAGAATAAAAATTACAAAAGAAAGAAAAAGAGGGGTTGGTTTGGGCGCATCTTTCGATGCACATGCATGCTCTCACATTTTTTATTATAATATTTATTATTTAGAATAACTATTACTAATTATATAGAGGAAAGGGAAAAGAGCTTGGCTAGTGAGAAAGATTCAATCCATATATTTTTATTAAATTACCATTGTAAATATTTTATTATGGGAAAGAATATGCTCTTACATTTTATTACATTATTACTATTCATGTGTCAGCTACAACAAAATTTATAATATTTAAATCATTAGACATAAATAATAGGGACTTATTTAATTAAGAGCGTTGACCAACGATAATTATAACCAAAATAAATTAGTTACTTAAAAAATGCGACTATTGCTTTTTTTTTTTGTGTGTGTGTGTGTGTGTGTGTGTGTGGGTAGTGAACCACTCTAGCTACAAATATCAACTTAGAAAATATGCATCTTGCACTACTTTATGCTTAGAGCCCTCAAAACCTCACTTACAGCTAGTGAAAAAGAAAAAAGTATGACTTCATATTCGCAAACTGTGGCCGGCATTCCAGTGGTAGATTTCTCAAACGCGGACTGCTTGAAGCCGGGGACAAGCTCTTGGCTCTCAGCACGGAAAGACGTTTGCCGGGCACTCGAAGAGCTCGGCTGTTTCATGGCAATCCTACCCAGCAAAGTTCCTCCGGAACTTCAAAAAACCTTCTTTGATGCATTTGGCGAGTTGTTTAATTTCCCCGTCGATACTCCTGAGAAGCCTTTCCGTGCTGGCTACATAACTTCAAGTTCTAGGCAGAAAGGCCTTGGAATTGTTAATGGCACAAACCCTAAAGAAACTCAGGAATTCACACATCATTTTTGGCCAGATGGAAACGACCAATTTCGGTATAATTTATTCTACCTGTATTTTTGCCTTTCCATTTACAACTATATAGCTAATTGGCTTGTTTACAATATTAATTAATTTGTTCTTTGTTATTGGACAGTGAGAGTGCTGACTTGTATGCAAGAGTGATGGCAGAAATAGATCATGCTGTGACAAGAATGGTATTTGAGAACTATGGTGTAGAGAAGTACCATGACGATCATTTTCAGTCGACTTCGCACACTCTCCGATTTTTAAAATACGAAGAACCCAAGAAATTTGAAGTTGATGTGGGTTTACGCAGTCATACGGACAAGAACTTTTCCACCATACTCCATCAAAATCATGTCAATGGTCTGGAGATCAATACAAAGAATGATGAGTGGGTAGTTTTTGATCCTCTGCCTTCATCCGTGATATTCATAGCAGGTGATGGATTTCAGGTATGCCACCAAATAGTTCATGCTTTATTTATATATGGGTTGTTCCAATGTAGGCCCTTACAACTAACTATATCATAGACGCATACATATCCATGTTCTTTTAAATCTTTACTTGAAACTAAAATTTAAAATAAGTTGCCATGTAAAGATTTAAAAGTAGATGGGTATGTGTCTATAATATAGTAGCTGTAAGGGCCTTTGTTGGAACAACCCTAAAAAGAATTCATATTAAAAATCCAAATGCTTTCTGAAAAACATTTAGAAGTGTTTATTCGGCAAAAAAAAACGTTTTTATGATCCAAAAGTACTTTGTGGTTGTCCAAAAACAGTTTTAGTCACGTCAGAAGCACTGGGAAACAGACTAAAACAATATTTGCATGCTTTGATTTGCCTAGGTTTGGAGCAACGATCGAATTCGACCATGTAGGCATAGAGTGATACTGAGAGAAAATGAGGCGAGATACTCGTCCGAACTACTTTCAGTTAATAAAGGGATGATACGAGTACCAGATGAGCTCGTGGACAAGGAGCACCCCTTACGGTATAAGCCTTTGAATCATCTAGAATTTCTTATGGCATATAAAGACGTCGGTGAAACTGAGTATGCTGCACATGCATATTGTGCCATTTGATCGTTTTCTTTAGTCCACACCACAGATCGTTTGGTTTTATTCCTCTCTTCCACGTAGCTTCTTCTTTTTCTTTTTCTTTTTTCTTTTAAAGGAGAAACACATGATCTCTATGGGTTTTTTCTTTTCTTAGCCAATAACAATTAAATAAGAGTTTGAAAAGTTACAAAGTAAGAATGGGTAACCCCACATCGATGTAATAGCATATTTCAAATTATAGCAATTTTAGTTTTAAATTTTGCTTTGAATATTAGACAGGTTTGAATTGAACTTTTCATACTGAGCTACGCGTGCTTCGACTGACCAAGTCTTGAAATTCTATCATTTTTTTATTATTGAAAAAAAGAAAGCCAATGGGTTGCTATCATCGTGGTGGTGGCTTCCTCCTTCCCCCTATGACACCCCAGTTTGAACTCCAAAGTTGAACTCCAGTGGCGAAGCTAGGATTTTATGTATGTAGGGGCCTGTCACAAAATATAAAGAATAAAAAATTTGAACTCAAGACATACCAAAACAGCAAAAATAATATTCTCTATTCATTATAATCATAATTTTGACTCAAAAAAAAAAATCATTACAATTCATAATTGTCCTCGACGAGTTTTCTTATTTTTAAATAGTTACATAACAACCACGTCATCTATACTATTAAAAATATTTTTCTAATATATGCTACCAAGCAATCATTCATCTATGAATTAACCTAATTTTAAAATGATAATATAATATTGAGTTTGAGAGAAAAACTCACAAACAATGAGAAAGTTTGCTCTCGCCAAGAAAATAGAAAAATGAATTAAAATCTCTTTGCTTTTTAGCAATTTGTGTAAAAAGATAATATTTGTGTTAAAAGGTAATATAATAATAATAATAGTTTTATTAAAACTTGAGGAATGCTATTCACAATCGCTCTAAAGAGACTCTCACAATACTTGCTAGACATGTGTACACGCATTCCCAATGTATTCTCCTTTTTATTTTTATTTTTTATTCTCTTTTTCTTTCTCTTGGTTGCATCGCGCTCTCTCTTCTTCTTCTGTCACTCTCTCTCTTTAAAAAAAATAATAATAATAAATTCTTTCTCTTTCTTCTTCTACTTCTGTCTCTATCTCTCCCTCTTTTCTCTCCTCCTCTTGCTTCTTCTCCTTCCTAATAAAGGGGCTTAAGCCCACAGAACAACTAAACACAAATCTTCCCCTTTATTTCCTTATCTCTTATCTCTCTGTTCTCTTTTTCTTCCCTAGTTTTCCCCTTCTTTCCCTCCGCCAGTTTTCTTCTACCATTTTTGGCTAAAGTCGCACTATTGGCAAAAAATTTGGGAGTCGTGAACCTTTCTAGGTTGTGAAATTTTGGGGGTTTCTATAAGCCCTCCCTCCCAAATCATTGCCTCCAGCATCTGGCATCTGGCATTTAACCAAATTTACACACACAGAGATATGGAGACTGAGAAAAAGAAGAAGAAGAAGAAGAATAAAAGAGAGGGAGAGAAGAAAAAGAAAGAGAAGGAAAATTTAAAAAAAAAAAAAAGAGAGAGAGGGGGAGAGACGGAGAGAAGAAGAGAGAGAGAGAGCAAGCGAGCCAACTGAGAGAACGAAAGAGAGAAGAATAAAAAAAATAAAAAGGAGGATACATTGGGAACGCGTGTACACGTGTCTAACAAGTATCGCAAGAATCGCTTTAGAGCGATTGTGAATAGGCGGTCTTGAAGGAAATGTAGGTTTGGCTGGGTAAGGCTCCATGTGTTAAAATAAATATGTTAATTAATATGGATTATCCAATAATATCATACAACTTTCTTTTTTTATAATAAAAACTGAGTGGCGGCCTGGGACTGCTCTTGTCCCAATGCAGCTCCGACCCTGTTGAACGCCAATGTAACAAAAAAAAAAACACAAAATCCCAGGATCACCTAATTGTTCCACCTAATATATACAGTCTCGTTTTCTAGACCCTATGGTCTAAGGGAGTTGTGGTCACCCATCATTAGATCTAATCTAATAGTTAAGAAAAAAAAACTAGTTTAAAAATCAATATGTTATCATTTTATTTTAGTTTTATTGCATAATATATTAATTTAGGGAGCTGATTTTTCCACTTCCATTTTCTCTCTTTTGCTTTTTAATACTTTTTAATATAAAAAAATTTCTTGCTATTTCTTATTCTATCCTCACCCTAAATTAATGTTTTGATAATTAAAATTAACAAAAGTTAACATAAGATAAAAAATAAAAAAAAGAAGTCAAAGTGTCTTCTTCTCCTTCATTGTGTCTTTCCCACTTCTCCTACCCAGATCATCTTGACCTATGAATAAGATAACAGGTAATGCTCAGCAAAGTGAATTTCTTTTTAATACAGAAACATCTTCCAGAGTTCAAGAAGCTTCCAGACTTCTCTAATTTAATAGGGTTTTGGTTTCCTATTCCTAGTTAATTTGTAACCTAAGTCATGTGCATTATAAATATGACTTTTAGGATTAGGTTAATTGTAAGAGAGGAGAAAATCCAAGCGTAAGAATTTTCAAGAGAGACACAAGAGAATTCAAAAGGGTGAATTATTGGGTGTTTACAAGGGCATCAAAGGATTTGAGCGAGGTTGAGAGAAAAGAGAGCTAGGTTCTTGTGAGAGCTAAGGTGGTTCTTGATTGTAACCGAGGTTATTCTTACATTCTAGTGAATTTCTCAAGTGGATCACCAAGAGGACATAGGCGCGAGACCAAACCTCTATAAATTTTTGTGGTCTTATTTGTTTGCTTTACTTCTCTTTGTAGTGTGTGCGTTTATTATTCTTTGGGTTTTTGTGTGCATGTTGCATAGTCCATCAACGACAATGTCTTAGAGTGTTTTCGTATAATATGGGGAATATCACTTTTGGCTCATCTTCGAAATTCCCACCTCCCACTGGCACCTAAGAAATTAAATGCATTGTTTTTTTGCCCAATTTGAACTATATAAAAATGGCCAATTTGAGACTTGCTGTCAATTTTTTGAAGGGTAAACTGCCGAATACCTTCCTGAACTATCACGCTAGTTGAAATCTACATCAGAAATTAATTTTTCAGCCAATTTAGCACTTGTACTAAATTTTATAGTCAATTTACCCCCACTATTAGTTTTTGGCAATTTCCATCCAAATCTCTGTTAAAAATACCACGTGAATGGCACATGCCAACCCTGCAACTCAAATCTCTTGATCCTTCTTCTCTCTTCTCTTTCTCTTCGTCCACATCCCTCCCCCACCCCCTACATACCCAACGGCAGCCCCCACTTCATCCACTTTCTCAACCTTCACAGCTAGTGAATTTGCACCGACATCCACAACATCCGAACCTTTCTTAGGCAAATCGGGTTTAAAAGCAGGAGATGCATCGGACCCATCAACGGGTTTCACCATAAAATCAGCACCGCCCGATTGTTTCTCATCCTTGTCGACCCCAGAAGGCCCAGCTTCGCAATTAGCAACAACATTCTTCGATGCTTCGAATTTAGTCTTGGAGTGTGTCAAAGTGTGCACCTTTGGTGCTTCATTGAGATGTTCTAGAACAAAAGAAGGTTAGGGTTAGGGTTAGCGGAGGTGGCAAGAAGGGTGGAGCGGACGCGAGAGAGAGCTATATAGCGACGGGTTAAAAGGGATTTGAAATCCTTGAGAGAAATCTTAGGGGTTGGCATAAGCCATCCAGGAGGTACGTCTGGGACTCTTTAAAGGTTTGCTCTGTACAACGAAATTGCCAGTATAGCCGGGCGGCTATACCTTTTAAATATATTATACTACATTTTCCTTATTTTTCTTAATGCAATACCTTGTAAAATGTCAAATTTACCCTTATATTTGATAGGCATTTGGATGGAATTGTGAAAAGGCTAACAGTAAGGGTGAAATTGGCGAATAAATTTAATACAATGGCTAAATTGGCTGAAAAATTAATTCATGGTCGAGATTTCAACAAGCGTGATGGTTCAGAGTGGGTATTCAGCAGTTTAGCCTTTTTTGAATTCCATCCAATATTCCGTCAGTATTAGAGGTAAATTGGAAATTTTCTTTTTAAAAGAGAAAATAAAATGAGGCTCTTGCACAGTGGGTGTGATGGGGATCGGGATCCGGACACAGGTCACCAACCACATACACGAGCACCGAAATCTAGGGCTAGTGCAAACTCACATATATCGTAGCAAATCCATGCCACAAATAAACGATTTTATTAATCATCAACATATCTTCCTACAACTATTACATTAGCCTTATTTATAGGCTTTACAAGACTTGGGCACTAAGGTTACTTTGTCCAAAAGTAAACTAATTAATTTATAAAATCACACATAAATAATAAAAGATATTCTAAAACTACCTAAATAAGAAAATAACAATATATCATGAAATAACTAATTAAATGCTAATATCTATCTTGATCCACTCCTATGCTCCTGCATCAGACTCACATGGTTGGAAAGAATTCGTCTTCGAATTCAAGCCTTTGATTGAGGAAAATCCAAATAGAATCTTCAATTGCTTCATATTAATTCTGGATCTTTTAGCATCCAATTGAAACCTTCCTTTCCAAATAAAAAGATATTTGGAATATTTCATTCTTCTTGGCTTCTTCTTGCCCCCTCTAACAATGCAAATGTTTCTCTCTAGAATCTTCAACTGATTGAAAAAATCAACCAGAGTTTTGGAAACCTTCCAAGTGAAAATATTAATGCCCATAAAATCAATAATATCTTCGAAAGTTTTCTCAATTCTCATCTCTTCACTGTTCTTGTCAATAAATTGCTTATCAAAATTGCTTTGAACACCCAAACAATTTTCATTGCAATTTTCACAGTTGCAAAGATCAAATATTGGAGGTAAATCCAAATTTAATAACTTTGATGAATAACAAGATGCACCAAAATTACCAAATTCATTTATACCTTCAAAGACACAATGAGAATAACCGTGCCCCTCTTCACTTGACTCACACAGTGGAGCGCAATAATGAAAAAGGCTATCTCCCTCGTACTCCCCGTCGAGACTCCCACGGCTTAGAGTGTCGATGCGAGCTACTCGGTTCAGATAAGGGTTCACACATCCCTCCCCGTCAAAACTCTTACCTATTTGGGTTCGAGCTTCAATGCGAGCAATGCGTTCTGTAAGTTGCCGTAGCATCCCCCTAAGTTCCTCCATGTTGTTATAGTTGTTAACACGACCCTTCATCCAAAAACCTCCCCGATAAAGCAGATCTTGAGCCATAGCTCTGATACCAATTGATGGGGATCGGGATCCGGACACAGGTCACCAACCACATACACGAGCACCGAAATCTAGGGCTAGTGCAAACTCACATATATCGTAGCAAATCCATGCCACAAATAAACGATTTTATTAATCATCAACATATCTTCCTACAACTATTACATTAGCCTTATTTATAGGCTTTACAAGACTTGGGCACCAAGGTTACTTTGTCCAAAAGTAAACTAATTAATTTATAAAATCACACATAAATAATAAAAGATATTCTAAAACTACCTAAATAAGAAAATAACAATATATCATGAAATAACTAATTAAATGCTAATATCTATCTTGATCCACTCCTATGCTCCTGCATCAGGGTGCGATGACTAGGAGGTGGGGATCTAGGTACTTTGGATTTTGTCCATATAGGCTTTTGGGATCTATTTTTTTTGGGTAGGGACTTTTGGAATCTTTAAGTTGAGCTAAATCATCAACATGAGGCTCATGCAAAGTGGGTGCGATGACTCGGAGCTGGGGATAGGAGAATATGGGTGGGCTGAGAGAATTGGATGAGATAGGTGTGGGGTGTTACAGGCGGAGTAAATAATTCCCTGTATACGGAGGAGGTTGGTGGAGATGGGGGGCTGATGTTGTGGCTGTGGTGGGCTGCTGGTCGGGGTTAAAGGAACAAAGCTCGGGGCAGGGTACTTTTGTTTCCCATTTTTTGACCTTTTGTTTTCTTTTAAACTCTTTTTTAAACTAAAAAACTGACCATGTGCAAGTCACATGACAGAATTTTGGATGACGGCGAGTCCCAAATTGGCTATTTTCATATAGATGAAGTTCTTAATTTACCAACACAAAAAAAAGTGAGGGGGTAATAAATTGACAATTATGGTTCAGTTCAGGAAAACCGCATTTTAGCCTTTTTGGTCCTCAGTTCCTAACGTTCCCAAACATGAACAACTTCCATTCCTATCTCGTGGGATTTTACATGGGAATTCCATTCTTAGGAAATTCAATCCATGAACCAAACAAGTCCTAAGGTCCCATTTAGTTCACAAAAAAGAATTGATGAGAAATCATTCCCCACATATTTTCTTAGGAGAAGGGAAATTGAAAATTCATTTCCTATGTTTGGTAATGCTAAGAAAGTAAGTAGAAAATATCATTTTATTTTCTTTCCCGTGTTTAGTTTATGTAGAAATTGGAAAAAAAATTTATTTAATTTTTCAATCACACCCCTAAATTAGAAACATCCAATAACATGTAACTAATGATTACCTTGGTATTTTAAATTGTTAATAGAGGCAAATTGGTCATAAAAATATATATTTTGTTCTTGTCTTGGATGGAGGTTTCATTTTCTGCCTATTTTTCGATAAGTTAGGAAATCTTCCCATGTTTGAACTTACTAAATATGGGAAATCAAATGATTTCTCATGCCCAAGACACAGCCTAGTAAGTAAACATGCCCTAAGCAATGGTGGATCCACATAGGGGCAAGGGGGGTCAATTGACCACTGCAAACCCAAAATCCATCCAGCATAGGAGGCCAAGAACTTGACCCTTGCAAATTGCCCCATAAGGTGTTTGATGAAATGCCCCAAAGAGGTAGTTGCCACAACCCAGTTTGTTGAAATGCCCTAATGCCTCAATTTTATTTTTCCTGATGTCAAAACAACGTCGTGCCACTTAAGATTTATATTAGTTTGTATGTAGAAAGTTATGGAATGATACAGAGTTTCTTATTTCTTTGTCCTTTTATTTTCATTTATTTTTATATTACTCCATTTACTTAAGTTTACAATGTAAATACGGAAGTACCCCCCATTTGGATTCAAATAAAAATACTAGAAAATCAAATTCTCACCAAATCAAAATATGAAAAATCAATTTTAGTATAAAATACGATTTAGGCTAAAAATGATGGCTCATTAAGTCAATATATACGTCATACTAAAATCTCATAAAATCAAGTTTTCTTATTTGATGTGTAAGGAATAAAAGCCGCCAAAAATTATCTTGAGAAAATGATTATTCTGAAAAACCATTTTTCATACTTAGCCAATATTTTTATATAAAATAATTTTTCCGAGCGGAAGATGCCGTTATAATCCGTTTAATAAAGTGGGTCGAGATGGAAAGCCAGAAAACATGGGTATGTAGCTCGAGGTGGAAAGCCAGAAATTATAGGTTTAGAGCTCGAGGAACGAGAGAAAAATCATAAATATTGGACATTTATAAAAGGAAACGAGGGGAGAGAAAAATCATAACTCAGTAAAAGAAAAAAACCTAGCTCCGCCAATTTTCTTCCTTCCCATTTCTCTCAATCTAAACTTATCTCCTCAAACTCAGAAATAAAATGGCCTCTTCATTCCCATTTTCTCTCGACCTATACCTAGCTTCGCCAACATAGGCATGGGGCAAGGGGCTGCACTAGTGTGGATGTCCTAATTTGGTTCCTTATGAGGCCAGTTACCGTAAATGACTCTTTACTCCTTGACAACGATGTTACTGTTGGAGCTGCGAGGAGTTTGGTGACTCCCAGGGATGTGCACGTGCTGGGAACGATGGATAGTAACCAGGTGATGAATGATGCCATCTCACTGAGCATGCAAAGTGCAATATCTGTCACAAGTGTGGGGCATCGCCTCATTGTGCAATCCTATGAGGTACAGGTGCTAAGAGCCTAGTTGGTTGTAGAGTGGAATTTGGTTGAAGATTGTCAGCGTATTATAAGAAATTTGATGAGGGAGAGGGCAAAGACGACAGAGGTAAATCGACATCAGCTTGAAATATTGCAGGAAGAGAATCAAAAGCTATCAAATATGATAGATTTTTAGTCTCAAGACATGCATAAGCAGCTGGAGGCCCTGGATCAATCGGGTAAACACAAGCAACGAGATCATGATACAAGTTATGCTCAAGCTAAGGGTGTGATATTTGGGAGCTCAAGTGATAAGCCCCATGAAGCTGTGCATGAAAACCCAAGAGAAGAGGTCTAGATGACCAAACTAAAGGCTCTTATTGTGGAATCAGGAAGCGAACCATGATAATGTTTTTTTAAAGTTAATGTAGTCCCTTGTTTCTTCTTTTTTTTTTTAAATTTTTTTTAAATTTGTTTTTAAATTTTATAATGTGAAATAAATATTTTTGTTAGTTTTTGTCATTATTTTATTATTTTATTTTTATTTTTAATTTTATTTTAATGACACAAATTAATGTGCTAATCACCCAACTATAAATACTCGCAAGTGTATGAATCTATTGGAAACTTCACGAGTTTTCGGATCGAGAAGACCGACACCGTTGCGCGTTGTTAGGTGTTGTCGTTCCTTGCGTCATGGGTCCATTGTTAGCCTCCTCTATGGTTGTATGAAAAATGTTCGGAAAGATTGTGAGTCTTGTTATAGTTTTAGTTTTGCTCGAGGACTAGGAAAAGATTGACCCCAAGAATGAAAATTCCTGGATCCGCCACTGGAAGAGTCACAAATGTTAAATAAGAACAAATTATTTCATCTCCTCTTGCTTGTTCGTTTCGCTAGTCATTCGGATGATGCCAAAGATATATGAGTTCAATTTTCCTGTTTCCATGTCACCTGTTCCCACCATGTTTCCTTCTTATTTTGTTGACATGTGTCCTCACTTAACATTCCACAAAACACTGTTAACTTTGAATCAAATTATTTTTTTTTTTAAAAACTCAAAATTGAAGTAAAAGATAAATCACAGTAGCCACCTAAGCACCCACCCACCGGACCTCAACCGCCACCCACCACAACAACCCCACCCCAGTGGCGACAATCCCTTTTTATTTTGTGGAATGCCAAAAACCTTCTCTCTAACTTTCTCTTTTTTTTTTGCTTGACATGTGTCATACTCCTTACACTTAAAACAATGTCATTAATATATTGTACAAGCTAACTTTTTCTTTTCAAGTTTACCCTTATTAAATGTATTCAATTTATCCAAAAAAAATTCACAACTTTCTTATCATCTTAGTAATTTTTTTCTAACATCAATTATTTTTTTAAAGAAAATATATGCTTTTAAGAGGAAATGTTTGGTTTTTTTTTTTTAAAAAAAAAAACACAAAGGGTTTAGATAGAAAAAGAAAAAAAGAAAAAAAAAAGTCCTTTGTGTTTTAAAAAAAAAACGGACATTTCCTCTTTTTTGAAAAAATTAGATATTTTCTTGAAAAAAATAATTGATGTTAAAAAAAAATTATATATATATATATGGTAAGAAAGTTGTGAAATTTTTTTGAATAACTTGAATACATTTAATAAAGATAAAGTTGGAAAGCAAAAGTTTACTTGGATAATATATTAATAATATTGTTTTAAGTGTAAGGAGATTGACACATGTCAAACAAAAAAGGGAGAAGGTCTAAAAGAGAAGGTTAGAGAGAAGGTTGCTAGCATTTCTCTTTTATTTTTATAGATGCACTCACATGGTGGCGTTGTTGTCTTTGGATTTCATTGATTTGTGAATAGCCAGGCCATGAAGAATATTTGTGGGACATGCGAAGAACAACTTCCTTCAATTTTCAATCCTCACTCACACATCAGAAAACAAGATTTTTCTTTGACTTAAAGAATCGGATATCCCTCCACCCTGGGAATGTCGAGCTCGCGAATTACGATGAATCTTGCCGGCGTTGTCGAGGTAGAGGACGCGGTGAGGGTCTGGATCTAGTACGGCAGTGCAGAGAGAGAGAGAGAGAGAGAGAGAGAGAGAGAGAGAGAGAGAGGAAAAGAGGGCATGTTTGTTGAATTAAGGGACCATAAGATGAAGGCATATATAGATGTGGATCTGGATATGTTGCGATTGGGGGTGGTAGTGGGTGCCGGAGAAGATGAGGTGATCGTGTTTCTGAATAATTTTATTTTAACATTTAATATTTTGTTAATAAAAATGACACTGAACAGAGTTAACCTTCTGTTAAGTTAGAGGACACGCGAAAAAAGTAAGAAGGAAACAGGTGGGCATAGGAGAAATGGAAACAGGAAAATTGAAGTCAAGATATATATATTTTTTCTTGCGGGCAAATTCAAATACATTTGGCAAAAGGAAAATGCTAATAACCCTGCCACTTGCCTATATTTGTTCGATGTGAAGTTATGTGCTAGTACAGATATCTTGTGTCTTTGTTATTGTTGAGAGTTTTAATGTATAATTTGACATGTCTGACTAGTTTTATTGTATAATACGGCTAGTTTTCTAAATAAAACTAGCATAATTTTGGAAGCATAAATAAATATGAATCCCCCAACAGCAAAAACAAGAAACCAGTACAGCAAATGATAAAACCCGTGAAACCATTCTTCTTTTACAAGAGGCATGACCACCTTCGAACTTGGCCATGCCAAAAGCAAGAAAAATAGCTTTCTTTTTACATCGTCCAAAGTCGCCCATGTTGATCAGATTCTTGTATTTATAAGTTCATTTGATTTATTTTCACATCCTTATAATTTCGTGTGACTCAATACCATCATTACACACGTGTAATTTGTTCTTGAGACCAAATTTAAATGTTAAAAATAATAATATTCTTAAGAAGTTGGTTTTGTCATTGATTTAAGAACTCGTGTCCGTCATATTGCTAATTAGAATGGCTCCATTTATATTTTTTAAATTGTTCTAATAAAATGATATCGCTTGTTAACTAAAACAAAAAAACAAAAACGAACGCACATACATATTCTTAAGCTTTTTTTTCAATCATTAATTCAAGGCTTTTAGTCAGGTTGACAATGGTGGCTTTTAAATAGACAAATGAACGTTGACTTTAAAGCTTACCTTTATTGGTTGTTTGCCTTAGCCAACAAATAATGCTTGTTGCCCTCTACCAGGCAACATGCATATAGCAGCCAACAATGCATTAATAGACTTATTATTTCAATGTCTTATTGTATGGCCAAATGACGGATCGAAGTCCTCACTTTGTTGGAGGAGATTCCAAATTCATCAAACCATAACCATGTGAACTGGATATAATGCAGGTCCTATTATGAAAGAATTAGGGAAGGTTCCCATTTTCCTCAACTGGCACTCTAGCTATAAAATATCATTTTATAAATTGTGCACCAAGCTTGCGCTACTCTATGCTTAGGAGACCTCAAAACCTCATATGCACTAGCTATTTAGAAAACAAGAAGAAAAAGATGAGTTCGCAAACTGTGGCCAGAATTCCAGTGGTAGATTTCTCGAAAGTAGACTCCTTTGAAGCCGGGAACAAGCTCTTGGCTCTCGGCATGCAAAGATGTTTGCCGGGCACTCGAAGAGCTCGGATGCTTCATGGCAATCTGATGCAGGAGCATCCCAAGCCAAACTAGGGAAGCCCAAGAGATCAGTCAAGCCTCCTAATTACCTCAAAGATTATCGCCCAAAATAAATTAGGAGACCTTTCCTACTGCTGATTTACTTCCTTTTATATTTTCCTTCTGTTTTGTTTTTCCTGATTGTATTAGAATTATAATTCCTTATATTCCTAGGAGGTAGTTGTTATTTAAAGCTTTTCTTGTAGACCAATTGGTCACATTGAATTTGAGAATTTATTCAGAAAACGCAAATAAGTTTAGCTGCAAATTGTGAGTGTTCGTTCTATATTTCTAGTGTTGGTGTAGTTTCGTTGGAGGTTCATGTTTGAGATACCATCTCCCCATCAATTTGGTATCAGCGTTTTGGTTCTTGTGGGTGGAGAGAAGCCTTCATGGCTCATCACAGGCATGGTCGGGGTGGTGTCCGAATGGAGGGTTGTAACACTACAGACGACATGGATGAAATTCAACAACTCATTGATCGTATCGCTCACATCGAGTCTCAAAGCCATGGTGGTGAGAGTTCCGACAGGGAGGGGGACGAAAATCCCTTTTACAACAACATGCCAATGGAAGGTGTCCAAAGGGGACGAGATCATTATGGTCGAAATTTCGATGTGAAAGTAGACTTACCTGAGTTTGAGGAAAAGATGCAGCCTGATGACTTTGTTGATTGGCTCAATACCTTTGAGCATATATTTGACTACAAAGAGATGCCGGATGAGAAGAAAGTTAAGATCATGGCCATTAAATTGAGGAGGAATGCCTCTGCATGGTGGGAGCAGCTAAAGACCCGGCGTGATTGTACCAGGAAATCCAAAATTAAAACCTGGGAGAAAATGAAGAAAGAGCTAAAAAGAAAATTTTTGCCAGAAAACTACCTTCAAGCAAACTTCTTGAAACTTCATAATCTGTGATAGGGAAATTGGACTATTGAGGAATATACTGAAGAATTTGATCTCTTAACCATGAGGTGAACACACAGTCGCACGTTATCTTGGAGGGATGCATAGAGAAATTCATGATGTGGTGGTTTTACAACAATATTGGAGTTATGATGATGTCTTCAAGTTAGCCATACAAGTAGAGAAACAAATGAAGACACGGTCAAGGCGTACTGGAATAGAGGGTTCTGAGCAAAACATTCTTGGATGACTAAAGGCTCATCACATCCTAAGCCAGGGAAGTGTGGGAGCAAATTTCCCTACGAGAATATTCGATTGGAAAGATTCCCCTTTCTTCTTCGCTGCCTCTTTCTTCTTGCAAAATAGAACAAATAAGAGGACCACACCCGGGGGGTGTTGGCCAAAGGCCATCCAATGCCTAAATTAGTTCAATTGAATCGTATAGAAAACAATAGCTAATAGGGTACGAAGATATGTTTATAATATAAACCGGGCGGCCGGAGCCTTATGTAAAAGAGAGAGAGAGAGAGAGAGAGAAGGAGGTAGCTAAGGTCTGTGAGGGAAGATCTCTACAGAGATTTTAGTAGTAGTTCTGACGTACCTCATCCTTGTGTGTAGCCAAGTATTTATAGTGGCCTTGGAGAGGTTGGTGGGGTTGGTGTAGTTGGTGAGGTTGGTGTATTTAGGGATTAGAGATTTAACCGAATCCTTAATTAAGGTGAGGATCAAATACATCCAACTTGAATTAGGTAATTTCCCAATTAATTCAAGTAACCCCCAATTTGATTAGGTAATTCCCAATTAGGTTAGGTAACTCCCAATTAGATCAAATAATTCTCAAATTGATTGGCCTAATTATTTAACCTAGGGTTCAGGTTTAATTTGGTTCCCACAAATGCCCCCCAGCTTCTGCATGGCGCGTGGTGGCGTGTAGGAGATGTAAATTATATATTGGGCTGTCCAGCTGTAACTGAGCTTCCTTCAGTGAGTTGGACTCCTTTTGCAAATTGGGTTCCCAATTGGAGTGAGCTTTTGACTGTTCTTGGAGTTGGGTTCTCAGTAGGAATGGGCTTGCGATTCCTTCTTGACCTAGGATGCCCCACCTGTGCAAATGCAGGGCTTCTCTTCACTCTTCTTCACATCACAAACTTAACTTTTCTACTTTCTAGCTTGAGAGAGATCTTGGAGAATTCGTACTGCTTGTTGAAGAGAGGACTCGCCGTGCATCCCAAGGTAAGTCGAGCACGTATGTTTCTTTTTCTTCATCACTTCTTCTTTTTTTTGCGGTGAAGGCCAGTTGGGGGAAGCCTGGCTGGTTGTCATCATGGTAATGGCTGGCAGTGAACGACATCTGTGGTGAAGCAGGTGGGCGTAGGTGGACCAGCTGCTCCCTATCGTTGCAGGTCTAGGCTGGAGTGTTCTTAGCCTCATGTGTTGCGAGCCACGTCAATTGAGCGTGTATCGGGAGGAAGTCGGTGGTCTGCCCCCTACTCAAGATGTTGAGAAATGGAAGCAGAATAGTCTAGACTCTGATGATCTATTGGCTGGGCAGGAAGAGTGTTCTGCCTAAACCCCCTCAAAAAAGAAGGTTGTTGCCAAGTTTTCAAGAGATGAAGCTACTTCTTCGTAGGCTAAGAATGTGTATCCATTGAGGAAGAATCCAAAGCTCCCTTATGCCGAGAAGACTCAAGTGGGGTCTGTTCCATCGTCATCTGCTGGGGTCAAACTTATTTCTGCTAATAACAGGAACGTTAGTGGTACGCATAGTGCTTGAGATGTTCTACTCAAGCCTGCTGCTGACAAGTTTAAAAACCATAATCTGCTCTGTAGAATAGCCCGTGCTCAATCTAGCTCACCTGCTGAGAGGTAAATAGATGCAGGTATTCTTCTTCGAAGTTAGGGTCATCTGCCTAGTCAAAGGATGAAGACTGAATTGTAAGGTCTGCTCATGATCCAGCTATTGAGTCACGGGTAGTCAAGTGTGGAGTTGACTTCATTAGAGGTGAGGATGACGGCAGCTAAGGAGCCGAGAGAGTCATTTCCCCAGGTGAAAGGCTCTTCTGCAACGTCAGCGGCTGATCCCAAGGTGGACAAGTTCAGCTCTGTAGAGGATGCAATTGTGTCTGATCTGCTCAAGATGAACTTTCTGTCAAGTCCGTTTGCGTGCTTCAAGCTAGTTGATCATATCCATCAGGTTGGTGATCTTGAGATAGTCTCAAGTCTTCCCTTGTAAAAATAAAAGGAAGCAACATTTCATTTGCTTCAAAATGGAGTAGTTATTGTTGTTGAAACTATCTGAAACTTATTTGCTGTTGCCTTATCTTCTGTTGCTGACTTGGTTAGTGGAAGAGATACCTACTTCTGTTTTGAGCGCAAGAATGCATGAATGCGTACAAGTTGGGCTACTTGGACTGCTCAAATGGAAATGATCCCTTCTATACCATTGAAGATGGAGACATCGGGATGCTTTGTTCTGACTTGCTTCCTATGCAGAGTGAGCATGTTAATGTTGTGAACATGGAAGGAGCTGAAGAGCAGACGGTCGAAGCGGCGGTAGCTGAAGAGGTTGAAGTAGAGGAGGATACAGCATATGAGGTAGTGACAGACATTCGGATCAGGCAGGTGGAGTTGCTGAGAACATGGCTGATAAGGCGGACGTCGAAGAGGCTGTAGATCAGGGATCTCCTGCTGGCGTCTCAGAGTAGATGAAGACTTCTTTATTTCTTTTCAGCTTTTGTAGTCTGCTTTCTCATTTAGGATAATTGGTCTTGTTTGACCATCTTCTTTTTGTTGAACTTGGCCCCTTGGTCAGCTTGCTTAGGGAAATTTCAGTTATTTTTTCAACTTCAATTTGCCTATTGTCTTGTGAACTGCTTGAGTAACCAGCCGGTATCTTGACGGTGTCTCTCTTAGGAAATTTATAGATGCCAGGGTCCCCCTTGAGGGACTCCGAGCGTGCTCTGCATATCCTGTAGGATGGTTCTCCTTAAGAAGTTGGTGAGTGTCAGGGTCCCCCTTGAGGGACTCCGGGCATGTTCTACACATCCCGTAGGACGCCTTAGTCGTCGCCCTGTGTCTCCCTTAGGACGCTCCTTATGGGCAACTGTGTGACTATCCTGCCTTTTTTAGGAAACGGATAGGAACCTGGATACCTCCCTCAAAAAGCATAGAGACATTCTTTCGGGAAATTCCTAGTGCACCCTGCGTCTCCCTTAGGACACTTTTTAGGGAGCTGCACCTCCAAATGGACGCTTCTGGTCGTCGCCCTGTGTCTCCCTTAGGACGCTCCTTATGGGCAACTGTATGACTATCCTGCTCCCATTAGAGAACGGATAGGAACCTGGATACCTCCCTTAGGAAATTCATGGCGCACCCTGCGTCTCCCTTAGGACGCTTTTTAGTAGGCTGCATCTCCCGAACGACGTTTCTAGTCGTCACCCTATGTCTCCCTTAGGACGCTCCTTATAGGTGACTGTTTTCCGGTGATCTGCTTGCCAATGAACTGTGAGCCATTGTCATGAACCGTAACTGTGGGCAGCCAAACCGGCAGGTGATGTTTCTTCAGATGAATCGCTCCACATCGACTTCTTTAGTAGAGGATAGAGCTTTGGCCTCGATCCATTTAGTAAAGTAGTCGGTGACGACGATCATCATGTCCTTCTTAGTAGGCGTCGGTGTCAATGACCCATTGCATGAATGACCATGGACTGTTTTGCGGATGGTAAACTTCAGCATGCAGGTTAGGGATCGGCTTGTATCGCTGTCAAAGATCACACTTCTTGACACATTCAGCGGAAGCGTGATGCATAGTAGGCCAGAAGTAGCTTATGTTTAGAGCCTTCTGGTCGAGCGATCTGCCCCCAGAGTGGTTGCCACACTCACCGTCTTGAATTTTGCAGAGGACCTTGAGTGTTTGAGGGTACTTTATGTAGGTAAGATGAGGGCCGGAGTATGATTTGCGGATGAGCTTGTTGTCGTGCATGTAGTATCTCGCGGCCTTTTGCTGGATCTTTCTAGCTTCAGACTTGTCCTTCGGCAGGTATGATAGGGTCTTGCCAGTTGGGGTCCTCTTCTATCTGCATTGTGTCGATCAGCTCTATTTCTTCAATGCTTGGTCGGTCATGGTGTTCGACTGGGATGAAGCGTCTGAATTGGGTATTCAGCGCTGACCTTAAGCTGGCTAGTGCGTCTGCATGCGCGTTCTCTGCCTGGGGTACTTGTTGGATGGTGAAGGTAGGAAACGCCTTCAATAGCTCTTGGACTTTGTCAAGGTACAAGATCATCCTTGGGTGCTTCGCCATGTATTCACCTAAGGATTGGTTCGTGATTAACTGGGAATCTAAGTAGATGGCTAGCTTCTTCATTGCGAGTTCCTTTGCTAAGCTCAGGCCAGCGAGCAATGCCTCATATTCTGCCTCGTTGTTCGAGGCTGGAAAGCCAAGTGTGATAGCTTATTCCAACAGGGTTCCATCAGGGGTGGTGATGACGACACCTGCTCCAGCTCCCTTCTAGTTCGACGTTCCGTGTACGCGCAATTGCCACATGTCTCTGAGTTGGCTAGGTTCAACAGGGGTTCCGTTTGATTTCAAACTTTCCTTCTTTTTGCCGACCAGCTTCTCTTCTTCGGCTGATGGGGTGAATTCTGCTACGAAGTCTGCTAAAGCTTGGGCTTTTATTGTAGTTTTTGGCCGGTAAAGGAGGTCATACTGGCTTAGCTCTATAGCCCACTTCATGAGTCGCTGAGAAGCGTCAGGGCTGTGTATGATTGATCTCTTTGGGAAAGCCGGTCATGACGATGACTCGATGAGCTTGGTAGTAGGGTCGCAGCTTTCTTGCGAAAACTACAAGAGCCAAAATGAGAGCTTATGACGTGTAGAATACCGAATGTTGGGCCCTCAGTTCTTCTCGGATGAGAGCTGAGCTGACGGCTGAGTTGGATATTGCTAGGAACTGGTTTTGACAGGAGATGAGGTGAAGTGAGGTAAGTCTTCAGATTCTGGAAAGCTACTTCGCACTCCTCATCCCACTTGTCTCTTTGTCCTTCCTTCAAAGCTTTGAAGAATGGTATGCACTTGTCGGTAGATCTTGAGAAGAATCGGTTGAGGGTCGCTGCTCTACCTGTCAGGCTTTGTATTTCCTTCACTGTAGAAGGCGACTTCATCTCAAGAATGGCTTTGATTTGTCGTGGGTGTGCCTCGATACCTCGTTGTGTGACTAGGTATCCCAAGAATCGGTCGGTGGATACACCAAAAGTGCATTTTACTTAGATTCAACTTCATGCGATACTGGCCGAGCAAGATGAATGCCTTGGTGAGGTTTTTGATGTGATCTGCATGCTTTGGGGCCTTGACCAGTATGTCGTCCACGTAGACTTCCATAGTTTTGTCGATATGCTCCTTGGAGATTTTATTCACGAGCCTTTGGTAGGTTGCTCCGGCGTTCTTCAGCCCAAAGGGCATGACCTTGTAGCAATAGGTCCCTCTCTCGATGATGAAACAAGTTTTCGCCTTGTCGTCCTCGTGCATTTGGATTTGGTTGTAGCTAGAGTAGGTGTCCATGAAACTCTGCAGCTGATTGCCAGAAGTGGAATCCACGAGTTGGTCGATTCTCGGCAATGGGAAGTTGTTTTTTGGGCATGCTTTGTTGAGGTTAGTGTAATTAACGCAGACTCTCCATTTGCCCTTTTCTTGTTTTGCCACTAGAACAACGTTAGCAAGTCACTCTGAGTAGTAGACCTCTTCGATGAAGCCGATAGCTAGGAGTTTGTCAATCTTGGCTTCGATGATAGCGACTCACTCGGGAGCAAAGTTGCGTCTCTTTTGCGCCACTGGCCTGTTGGCAGGGTTGATGTGGAATCGATGACAAATAATGTTCGGGTCGACGCTAGGCATGTCCAATAGTGACCATGCGAACATGTCTTTGTAGTTCTAGAGGAAAGTGGGCAGCTCCACGTTCTCGTCTGGTCTTAGGCGCGAGCCGATCCGCGCCTTTCTGTCTAGCTGGTCGGGATCCAAGAGTATTAACTCAACGTCCTCTTCGGGTTTCCATCCTTCTTCAGGAGAGGCCTCTTAACAGATTTTCTTAGCTTGGTCCTGACGCTTTATTGCTATAAGGGAGCAAGATTAGGTTGTTCAACCTCCTCCGGATCTGCCTGGCTCATAGGGAGGAACTGCACTTGTTTGTTTTTCTTCAGCTCCTAGTTGGAGCATTTCCTCTCCATTGCTTCATCACTGTTGATTTGGCCGACACCGCCCCTAGGAATTGGGTACCGAATTTTTTGATGTGTGGCGGAGGGGATGACGTTGATCTTGTCAATCCATGGTCTGCCCAGAATGCCGTTGTAGGGTGAGATCTCATTAATGACCATAAATGTTTGCACGCTGATACGGGTAGGGAGTAGACATCGAGGTCTATCATGCCCACAATAATTGTTGTTGCACTATTAAAGCCAGTCAGTGATCTGGCTGATTTGTTGATCTTTGTCTCCAAGCCCATCTGTGGGATAATCGCCAGTTGCAGGATATTGGCTGCACTGCCCTCATCTGCGTGGATTCGGTCGACCATGGCATGGGTGATTTAAATGCTGATAACAAGGGCATCATTATGTGACATGTCGAGGCCGATCAGATCTTTTATTAGGAAGCCGATCACAGGATCGTCTTCTGCCAGTGGAAGGTCGATCGAGACTTGGGAGATTACAGTAGCCTGTTTGATCTTTCTCTTCTTTTCCATGTTGGTCAGCCCGGATTCCTTGAAGTCAGCTAGGATTGTATTAATCCTGATGACCTTCTGAGATGGCTCCTTGGCAGTGTCACGATCCTCAATTCGTTGGATGGCCTGCTTTGCAATGAATTTCGTGCAGTGACCTCCTCTCACGAGTTCTTCAAGGTGTGTTTTCCAGGCGAAGCAATTGTTCTTCGTGTATCCGTGCATCCCATGGAAGGCACAATATTTGCTAGTATCCTTCTTGTCTAGATCTTCTATCAAGGGTGCGACCCACGCTTGTCCTTGTTCCTGTTGCTAAACCCGTTGCTTCTTTGGCTTACCCGCTTAGTTGGCTGATCTTCCTGCTTAGTAGACTTCTTTGCGGCAATTCGATCGTTATCTCATAGCGCGTAGCATTCTGCGGTCGCGTAAACCTTTGCCAGAGTATGATTGGGAGTGATGGTCAGCTGGAAGGCCTTTCTTGAAAGCAAGGAACGCGATTCGGTCGTCACATCCTACTATGTTAGCCTTTTCTGCTTTGAATCTCTTGATGTAATCCCGAGGGGATTCGTCGAATTTCTTGCGCAGGTTGTACAGGTGGTTAGGGTTCTTCTTGATTGTCCGATAAGAGGTGTATTCTTTGGTGAAGACGTAAGCCAACTCCTTCAAGCTGTTGATCGACCTGGATGGTAGACTGTGGAACCAGTCTTGGGCAGCTCCTCGCAAGGTCATCGCAAACACCTTGCACATTAACGCGTCGTCAGCCTTGTGGAGGATGATGACACTTTTGAAGTGTTTTAGGCGGCTCTAGGGATCAGAATCTCCTTCGAAGTGTGTGAACGAAGGCGTTGAGAATCTCTTCGGAAGAGTAGCCTGCTCGATTTCGGTAGTGAAAGGCATAGTTTTTGCCTGCTGGATCTCGAAGTCGGTCATTCATGAGCTTCTCAACGTCTTCTGTACACATTGTTGGTCGGCTATGTTGGCGACCTTCATGATGTTGACTGATTTCCTCATTGTCCTCTGAGGGTCGACCTTCTCGCATGCGCTGCCAAGTTAGCGTGTTGGTGGATTGTACTTGTGAAGGATTCTCTGTAGCTTGTCGGTGAGAATCGACTTTTCAAGAGTGAGCAGCGGAGCGCCTTTCTTCATGATCCTCATTGTGAGGGTTATCCAGTTGACCTCCCTGGGGGCCTTGCCTTTTATGAATGCTCCTCTGCGAGTGGATAGCTTAGCGCATTTCTTCACGATCCTCGTTGCGATGGTTGTTTGGCTGACTTCCCTTGGGACCTAGCCTTTGATGTACATTTCCCTGTGGGCCTAAGCGAGAGCGGATGTCAAGTCGTGGGCCCAGCCTCTCGCGCACGTCGTTCCTTAGGCTTAACCTGGATGGTTAACTTCGTCTACTCTGAGTGTGGCTCGCGGATGCTTGTGACATGTCGGCAGGCCGATCACATTGTTGTCCCTCACCTTGTCTGCTTACTCTTGCTTGACCTACTTGGTACCCGTCGTGCTGCCTACCGGCGCGTTCATCTATTCTACTCTCTTCGCCCGGTTATCCAAGGGCAAGGTTTTGAGCCAAGCATATTTGGTTGAGAAGCTGCCTCATTAGATTGCTTTGGTCATCCATTCTCTGAGCTAGCTGGTCAACTATCAGATTAAGGTATGCTTGACTTCATGGATCGGGAGGAGAGAAGTGTGTGGAGCCTAATTGCACACGAGCTAGGATTTCATGAGAGGTGTATGCAGGAGCGTGCGTCGAGCGTGGAAGCAATGTTGGGAATGCTTGAAGTTGCTCCAAGACCGGGCCTAAGTCGGCGGTGGTAACGAGCCCACCTTGATGGGAGGTTCCATCGTATTCGGCGGCGGTGGCCGTTGCGGTGGTCTCAGCTGGAAACCCGGTAGGTGGCACGGTGGTGAGAGGTGGTAGTGCCACCATGTCGATCGCGGGATCGTGGGTGGAATGGCTTTGGGCCGTCGCGGATCTAGCCATCGCGGAGGTTTTGCCTCTCATCTTCTTGCTCCCAACCATGGTTGTTTGGAAGGCCTCGGTGGATTGGAAAATAGGAGGAACGGATTCCTTGAGCATGCGTTGAGTATAACTCGTGCTCTCAATGAAAACACCAATTTGTGGGAGCAAATTTCCCTACGAGAATATTCAATTGGAAAGATTCCCCTTTCTTCTTCATCGCCTCTTTCTCCCTGCAAAATAGAACAAATAAGAGGACCACACTCGGGGGGTGTTGGCCAAAGGCCCTCCAATGCCTAAATTAGTTCAATTGAATCGTATATAAAATAATAGCTAATAGGGTACGGAGATATGTTTATAATATAAACCGGGCGGCCAAAGCCTTATGTAAAAGAGAGGGAGAAATGAGGTAGCTAGGGTCTATGAGGGAAGATCTCTACCGAGGTTTTAGTAGTAGTTCTAATGTACCTCATTCTTGTGCGTAGCCAAGTATTTATAGTGGCCTTGGAGAGGTTGGTGATGTAATTGGTGAGGTTGGTGTAGTTGGTGAGGTTGGTGTATTTAAGGATTAGGGATTTAACCGAATCCCTAATTAAGGTGAGGATCAAATACATCCAACTTGAATTAGGTAATTTCCCAATTAATTCAAGTAACCCCCAATTTGATTAGGTAATTCCTAATTAGGTTAGGTAACTCCCAATTAAGTCAAATAATTCCCAAATTGATTGGCCTAATTATTTGACTTAGGGTTCAGGTTTAATTTGGTTCCCACAGGAAGCATGAAGAAATCAAGACCAATGCACCAGAGAACTGTATTGCCAGCAAACCGAATGGGATCAAGTGTTTCAAATGTTCTGGCATAGGACATATTGCTTCTGAATGTCCTAATCAAAAAATTGTAAGTTTGGTTGAGGTATTGGGCGAAACCAGTGGTATGTCAAAAGAGATGCTGCCCATATTTGATGATTATGGGGACAATGAAGAAGAAGAGATCACATGGAGAGTCCTTGGTGATTTGAAAGAATATTAAAGCTGCCAAGGTGGAGGAGAACCAGGATTGCTTCGGAATAATATATTCCATACCAAGTGTACCTCTCATGGAAAGGTATGTAGCATTATTATTGATAATGGTAGTTGTGAAAACATTGTTTCACAGGAGATGGTTAATAAATTGAATTTGAAGATTGAAAAGAAGCCAGTCCCTTACAAGTTGTCTTGGGTTTTAAAAAGGAATGAAGTCGTGGTGAATCAACGCTGCCTAGTGACATTCTCCATCGTGCAAAAGTATCAGGACTCTTAATGGTGTGATGTAATTCCAATGGATACGTGCCACATACTATTGGGGAGACCTTGGCAATTTAATCGTAAAGTCACATATGACAGATACAAAAATACATATACCTTCATCAAAGATGGTATGGAGATTATTTTAGGCCCCTCCCAATATGAATTTAATTCCAAATCCACAAAAATTGGTGCTGGAAGCTTTCTAACCACAGGAAATTTCCTAAAAGAAGCAGAGGAGAGTGGCGATGTGTACATGCTGATGGTGAAAGAGAAAAATCCAGATGTAGAGTTGGCATGACTTGTGGATATTGACTTACTTTTCTTACACACCAAGGATTCCTATTATCCTTGTAATTGATTTACTTTAATTCCTGATTTCCTACTGTAAATAGATTTAGGAATTTATTATTTACTTGCTCAATCAGGTTTTATTGTATTATAAATATGACCTCCTACAAGGAGAAGAATACACTAAAAATTCCCACAAACAAATATTTTCTCATAGTTTTCATATTTTAGCATGGTATCAGAGTGGCAATCTTGAGATTGCTGACTTTAGTTTCTAAATCCTAGCTGCCACCATGGGGTAAGATGACTCTTCTAATCCTCATGGCGGTAGCACCACTGCTTCCTCTTTTCCTTCTCAACCAACCATAGTTGAGTTGAGTGCCCAGGTGGCTCAACTAATGCAGATGCAGACTCAGACCTCTAACTTGATCCTAAATCAGGATCCTACAAAGACAACCCCGACCTCGACTCAGACGACAACCTCGAACTCGAATTAGACGACAACCTTGAACCCGAATCAAACAACGATTACGACGACGATAACCTATGAAGCTGCCGCTGCACAGATTGGCATAAAGTTGGATGGCACCAACTATGCCCTATAGTCCCAAATTGTAGTTGTATATCTCTGGCAAAGACAAACTGGGATATATTATTGGCGATCTTCCACAACCTCCTTCGACCACTCCAAAGTTTCCTCACTGGCGCACCGAGAACTCTATTGTGAAAGGATGGCTCATCAATTCTCTGGAGGAGAGCTTGATTGGCAATTTCATTTGTTTTCCGACGACAAAAGCAGTGTGGGATGCAATTGCCACAACTTACTATGATGGCACTGACACCTCTCAGGTTTATGATCTGAAACGACGAGTCTCCCGTATGCGACAAGCTAGCGGCTCCATTGAAACCTATTACAATACTCTCCAAAGCTTATGGAGAGAAATTGATTTCCGTCGTCTAAATATGATGGAGTATGAAAGTGATTTCAAGCGCTATAATGATATTTTGCAAGAAGATCGAGTTTACATATTTTTGGATGGCCTTGATGATCTTCTTGATAAGGCCCGAACTGATGTTCTTCACATGACTCCATTCCCTACTGTGGACCAAGCTTATGCCTATGTTCGCCGTAAATATGTTCGACAAGCAGTGATGATGGGTTCATCTGCACCTACTGGCACTGGCTTAGCGGCCAAGAATGGGCCTCGATCAGGTCCCCTTACTCGTGTCGGACAGTCCCATAATTCCTCTACTGCGGCCTACCTTCAGATCCAGTCATATGCTACTGCTGCTGGTGCACCACCTCCTAAAACCATCTCACCTTCCCGTCCCAAGGCTCTGACGATTGGAAGTGGTTGAACGCACTGTGGCAACCCCAAACATACTCGTGACACCTGTTTTAAGCTGAATGGTTATCCTGATTGGTGGGAGGACCTCCGCGCTCGCAAGCTCAGAGAAACTGCTAGTAATTCCGGCTGTGCTGCTTTTGTCGCTACTGAACCCCAATTAGCCTTGTTCCCGCAGGTAGACCCTACTGATAGTCCCTCGCTTCCGGATGTCTCAGGTAACTGCGGTTATACATTTCATACTTCTGATCTACGAGATACTACTGGTTGGATAATTGATTATGGCGCCAATGATCATATGACCTTTGATTCAAATGATTTTTTGCAAACCACTACACCCCAATGCACAAGTATGGCCAATGCAAATGGAGTTACCTATCCTATGACAGGGGCCGGCATTGTCGCCTTTTCACCTTCCCTGTCTCTTTCTAATACTCTACTCATTCCATCTTTGTCCAATAAATTAATGTCTGTAAGCCAGGCAGCTGAACAACTAAATTGTTATGCACTAATTTATCACAATTTTTGTTTACTACAGGATATTATCACCAACGAGATCATTAGGCATGGTACTAAAAGAGGGGTGTTGTACTATATGGATACGTGCCAATAATGTGAAGCACCGACAGATTTGGCTCTGGCACCGACGTTTGGGACATCCATCTTTTCGTTATATGAGACACTTATTACTCGAGTTGTTTTCTGTATTTAAGGACATATATTTTAAATGTGACACTTGCATTTTAGCCAAGAGTCACAGAGCATCTTATCCTTTAAGTATGAATAAAAGTACTATTCCTTTTGCTTTAATTCATTCTGATGTTTGGGGATCCTCACATATTTCTACTCATTCCGGTATTCGTTGGTTTACCACATTCGTAGATGATTGTACACAGATGACATGGCTTTATTTGATGAAAAATAAGAATGAAGCGTTTTCCCTATTCCAATCCTTTCACATCCAGTGTTTTCCCTGTTCTAATCCTTCGCTCTGACAACGGTGGAGAATTTGTCAATCATGATTTTCAGACTTACTTCCAGACACATGACATTATTCATGAAACAACTTGCCTCCAGACACCACAACAAAATGGTGTTGCCGAATGGAAGAATCGTCATCTTCTTGAAATAGCCCGTGCTCTTCTCATTCGTGGCCATGTTCCTCATCATCACTGGGATGATGTTGTCGTCACTGCTATCCACCTTATCAACCGCATGCTATTTGGGGTCTTAAACTTCAAAACTCTATTACAAGTGCTCACGTAACATGGGCCTCTGCCCTCTGTTTTGGTGCTTACCCCTCACATTTTTGGCTGTGTGGCCTTCATTCATCTCCACAAAAATCAACGAAGCAAACTTGATCCATGTGCGCTTTGTTATGTTTTTTTGGGTTATGCCACTCATCAGAAAGGCTACCGATGTTATCACCCTTCTACTCGGCGAAGCTATGTCACTTTGGATGTCACCTTTCTGGAATTGGAGATGTTCTTCTATGACCCAGCATCCAATTCTACTCTTCAGGGGGAGATACCGAGTGAAGAGCTCAATTGGAGTAGCTTGGAAAACGAAGATATTCATCTATGCACGAAGATTGCTCTCGGCCAAGAAATAATAACAATCGATCATCCTGAGTCTGGCACGTGCGAATGCTCTCTACCAAACAACGATCGATCGCCTAACCCTTGCGAAGCTGTTTTTGATTCGAGTCATACTCATACAGACAACTCAGAACAACAAGATGAAGACCCCCATCTCTCACTCAACAGTACCAACGAACCAATCTCCTGAGAATATCTTTGAGGTAAATACTCCTACTAGACTTGTGCATTTAGAGGATAAAACTATTGGATATCAATTAGCTTTCAAACAAAATAGTGGGAAGCCACCAAACCGTTATTCACCTGATATTGGCAAAACATCCAAGTATCCAATTGCAAATTATGTATCCACTGAGAAGCTGTCTGAACCACTCAAGGCTTTTGTGCATCAGTTGTCTGTTATCCATATTCCAACCAAGGTCTCTGAAGCATTGAAAGATCCTAAGTGGGTCCAAGCTATAAAAGAGGAGATGAAAGCTCTTGAGAAAAATCAGACTTGGACATTGGAGACTATACCACGAGGAAAAAAGACTATCGGATGTAAATGAGTGTTTACTATAAAACACAATGCAGATGGATCTATCGAGCGATACAAGGCAAGACTTGTGGCAAAAGGGTACACACAGGCCTATGGTATAGACTATGAAAAAACCTTTGCACCAGTTTCAAAGTTAAACACCATCAGAGTCTTATTGTCCCTTGCAGCTAATTTGGATCGGCCACTACACTAGTTTGATGTAAAGAATGCTTTTCTACATGGTGAACTCACGGAGGAGGTGTACATGAACATTCCTCCTGGATATAATACTACTCAGACTGGAACAGTTTGCAGGTTACAAAAAGCATTGTATATATTGAAACAGTCACCACGTGCATGGTTTGGACAGTTCACCATGGCAATGAAGAACAATGGTTTCAAACAGTGCAACTCATATCATACTCTGTTCTTGAAACATCGGAAAGGGAAGGTAACAGCATTAATAATCTATGTTGATGATATGATTATTACTGGGAATGATAAACAGGAAATATCACAGCTACAAGACTATTTGGCTACTGAGTTTGAGATGAAGGATCTAGGTGGACTCAAATATTTCTTGGGAATTGAGGTGGCTCGATCGCAGCAAGGCATATTTCTCTCTCAAAGGAAATATGTCTTGGACCTGTTGACAGACACAATAATGCTAGATTGCAAACCTGCGGACACTCCTATTGTTCAAAATCATCATCTTGGAGAATATCCAGATCAAGTTCCAACTAACAAAAAAAGATACCAAAGGTTAGTGGGAAGATTGATCTATTTGTCACATACTCGACCAGACATTGCTTATGCGGTGAGCGTTGTCAGTAAATTTATGCACTCTCCAAGTGAAGACCACATGAATGCAGTTCTTCGGATACTTAGATATTTGAAGTCTACACCTAGAAAAGGACTTATGTTCTCAAAGCATGGTCATCTAAATATTGATGGTTATTCAGATGCAGATTAGGCAGGTAATGTAACAGATAGAAAATTCACATCGGGTTACTTCACATTCGTGGGAGGTAATTTGGTGACATTGAGGAGCAAGAAACAGAATGTAGTAGCTTTATTCAGTGCAGAAGCTGAGTTCAGAGGCATGACTAAAAGGATTTGTGAACTTCTTTGGTTAAGAAAGTTGCTTGCTGAACTTGGGTATAAACCTACATCCACAATGAATCTCTTTTGTGACAACAAGGCTGCTATAGCCATTGCACAGAATCTGGTTCAGCATGATCATACTAAACATATTGAGGTGGATTGACACTTCATCAAATAGAAGCTTGAGGCTAAAGTGTTTCAGTTTCCTTTTGTGAAATCCGAGGATCAATTGACGGATATTTTGGCAAAGGCAATTTTCAGTAAAGCATTCCACAATTCACTGGATCAGTTGGGCATTGGCGACATCTATGCACCAACATGAGGGGGAGTGTTAGCGTGACTTGTGGATATTGACTTACTTTCCTTACACACCAAGGATTCCTATTATAATTGTAATTGATTTACTTTAATTCCTGATTTCCTACTATAAATAGATTTAGGAATTTATTATTTACTTGCCCATTCAGGTTTTATTGTATTAAATATGACCTCCTACAAGGAGAAGAATACATAGAAAATTCTCACAAACAAATATTCTCTCATAGTTTTCATATTTTAGCAGTTCTTAATATTCCTAAGGAATTAACACATCTTTTGCAGGAATTTAATGATGTTATTCCTAAAGAATTACCCGCTGGGTTACGTCCTATGCAAGACATCTAACATTGCATAGATTTGATTCCAGGTTCAACTCTCCTAAATAAAGCTCATTATCGGATGAGTCCATTAGAGTACGAGGAGCTGAATAGGCAAGTGACAGAATTGTTGAAGAAAGGGGTGATCCGGGAGAGCATGAGCTTGTGTGCAGTACCATTGCTTGCTCCAAAAAAAAAAAAAGGGCTTGGTGTATGTGCGTCGACAGTCGGGCAATAAATAAGATCACCATGAAGTACAGATTTCTAATTCCTCGTCTAGATGATATGTTGGATCACTTGTTGTGAGCAAAAATATTTTCTAAAATAGACTTAAGGAGTGGATACCACCAAATACGAATGACGCCCGGTGACGAATGGAAGACAACCTTTAAAACTCGGGATGGTTTATTTGAATGGTTGGTGATGCCCTTTGGATTGACAAATGCTCTTAGCACATTTATGAGACTCATGAACCAGGCATTTCGTCCTTTTATTGGGAAGTTTGTAGTTGTTTACTTTAACAATATTCTGGTTTATAGTCATAATGTTGTTCAACACCTAGAGCACTTGAGACAAATTTTTGAAGTTTTAAGGGAGCAGCAACTCTTTGCCAATTTGAAGAAGTGTGAGTTTTTGACAGAGAGTTTAATTTTTTCTGGGTTATGTGATATCATCAGATGGTATTAAAATGGATATTTAAAAAAAATTGAAGCAATAAAAGGGTGGCCTATCCACAATCTGTCCATGGGGTGCAAAGTTTCCATGGCTTAGCTTCATTCCACCGAAGATTTATGAGAAATTTCAGTTCTATTATGGCACCCTTGACTGATTGTATGAAGCATAATATTTTCAAATGGACTGAAACTACAGAGAAGAGCTTTCAAGCCATAAAGAAAGCTATGACAGAAGCACCATTATTGATTCTACCTGATTACCAAAAGGTTTTTAAGGTAGATTGTAATGCATCCAAAGTAGGGATTGGAGCTGTTCTTAGCCAGGAGGGGAAACCAGTTGCCTTCTTTAGTGAAAAACTCAATGACAATATGCAATGCTACTCCACTTATGATATTGAGTTTTCTGCCATTATGCGATCTCTTAGACAATGGAGGCAATGTCTGATTTACAAGGAATTTATCCTTTACTCTGATCATGAAGCATTGAGATTTATCAATGGGCAACACAAACTGAATCGGAGACATGCTAGATGGGTGGAAGAATTGTAGGAGTACAATTTTGTGATTAAACACAAGGCTGGAATCCACATAATAAAGTAGCGGATGCTTTAAGTCGCAAGGTGGCCTTATTATCTGTCATGCAAGTTAGAGTGGAAGGCTTTGAGCAATTGCAGGAGTTATATAAAGGAGACAACGAATTTGGTGTAATCTGGTCCGAATGTGTGCAAAATAATTTGGTACAAGATTACCATATTCAAGATTTGTTCAAGGGGATCAAATTATACATTCTTGATTATTCTTTACGGTTATGGATAATTGAGGGGCAACATGGGGGAGGCCTTGGAGGACACTTTGGACGAGACAAAACAATTGATCTAGTTGAGAACAAATTTCATTGGCCAAAGTTGCGAAGAGACGTGGAGAGGTACATACAAAGGTGCAGGACTTGCCACTTGGCCAAGAGTCGTAGTTAGAACACAGGGCTTTATACTCCTTTGCCAGAACTACAAGCACCGTGAGAAGACATTAGCATGGATTTCGTTGTTGGCCTTCTGAAGACAAAACAAGGATTTGATTCAGTCATGGTAGTTGGTCGCTTTTCAAAGATGGCCTATTTTGTTCCTTGTAAAACAACCATGGACGCTAGCAATGTTGCTCATATTTATTTTTGGGAGATTGTCAAATTGCATGGGATTCCTACTACAATTACATCAGATAGAGACACCAAGTTTGTGGGACATTTTTGGAGGACTTTGTGGCGTAAGATGGGGACTCGGCTCCAATTTAGCAGTGCACATCATCCTCAGACAGAGGTTGTCAATAGGACCCTTGGTAACTTATTGAGGTCTTTGGTTAGTAGCAATAAAACGGGCTGGAGTGATGTTCTACCACATGCAAAATTTGCCTATAACCAGTCAAAAAATAGAAGCATTGGAATGAGCCCATTTGAATCTGTTAATGGTCGCAACCCTTCTAGTCCAATTGATTTAATTCCTTTGCTGGTAGAGAGGCGTTTTAGTGGGATGCCAATGACTTGGTTGATCATATCAAGAAGGTCCAAACGTGTTAGTCTTCGACTTAAAGAGAGCAACACAAAGTATAAAGAGAGTGCTGATAAACATAGGCGTTACAAGGAGTTACAAGAAGGGATTTAGTGTGGATCAACTTAAGAAATGAGAGATTTCCTCGTGGAAAATATGGTAAATTGCATGATAGAGGTATACAAAATATTGAAAAGGGCTGGTCAAAATGCTTATGTACTTGAGTTGCCGAATGACATTGGTGTCTCGCCTACATTCAACGTCACTGACTTACAAGCCTATTATGGTGAGAATGGAGCCCCAGATTTTGACTCGAGGTCGAGTCCTTTTCAACCCAAGGAGTCTGATGCAGGAGCATCCCAAGCCAAACTAGGGAAGCCCAAGAGATCAGTCAAGCCTCCTAATTACCACAAAGATTATTGCCCAAAATAAATTAGACCTTTCCTACTATTGATTTACTTCCTTTTATATTTTCCTTCTACTTTGGTTTTCCTGATTTTATTAGAATTATATTTCCTTATATTCCTAGGAGGTAGTTGTTATTTAAATCTTTTCTTGTAGACCAATTGGTCACATTGAATTTGTGTGAGTGTTCGTTCTATATTTCTAGTGTTGGTATAGTTTTGTTGGAGGTTCGTGTTTGAGATACCATCTCCCCATCACAATCTGTTAAAATTAATGCACACCTGTGTCTTGAATAATATAGAATAATCAAGAAAAATTAAGAGAAGTTGACAAGTTAAAGACGGGTCTACACTAGAAACATTCTACTAATTATATAATTTATTGAAACTAGATAATTCTATAATTATAGGACAACAACTAGTGGCTAAAAACACTTTATAAAGTCGGTTACTCTGCAACAATCAACTTGACTAGTTATTTGCCAACTTAGAGAGTCGGTTTAACAACTCTACAAATATGCAAGCAGCCCACTTATGTAATCAAGCAAGAAAAGCTAAAAACTACCAGCTGCCCTGTATCCAACTAAGTCTCTAAAGCTTTGTAACTTTCCTCCTCCATTCAAATAAAATTACCTTGTTACTCTTTTAGAAAGTTTTCTATTCCACATCAAGCTATTGTCCTAAACACTACCAACCACTCTCTAAACCTCTTCTCCCTTAAACTAACACAATCCTACCCAGCAAAGTTCCTTTGGGACTTCACAAAACCATCTTTGATGCATTTGACGAGTTGTTTAATTTCCCCGTAGATACTCCTGAGAAACCTTTCCGTGCTGGCTATGTAACTTCCACTTCTCGGCAAAAAACCTTTGGAATTGTTAATGGCACAAACCCTCAAGAAACTTAAGACATTTTGGTCAATTGGAAACGACCAATTTCAGTATAAGTACTCTACATATATTTTTACCTTTCCACTTCGATTTTGAACTATATAGCTTATTAGTTTGGTTACAAGAGTAATTAACTTGTTCTTTGTTGGACAGTGAGGGTGTTGATTTGTATGCAGAAGTGATGGCAGAGATAGATGAAGCTGTGACAAGAATGCTATTTGAAAGCTACGGTGTGAAGTACCATGACGATCACTTCCTATTGACTTTTCACGATCTCCGGCTTATAAAATACAAAGTACCCAAGAAACTTGGAGGTGACGTGCGTTTACGCAGTCATACAAACAAGACCTTTTCCACCATCCTCCATCAGAATCATGTCAGTGGCCTAGAGATCAATACAAAGAATGATGAGTGGGTAGCTTTTGATCCTCTACCTTCCTTAGTGGTATCCATAGCAGGTGATGCATTTCAGGTATGCCACGAAATAGTACTTCTTCATGCTTTATTTACCATGTATTTTTAAGTCTTTACATTGCAACAAGTATGGGCACGATCCAAATTGAATCGATTTTTACCCAAAACACAAACCGAACCAATTGTAATATAACAATTCGGTTTTAACAAAAATCATTGAGGAAAACCGAACTAGAAAAAACCCATGTTGAACAGTTAGATTTATTAAAGCTCAAAATCAAAATTGAACGAAAGCATAACACTTCGTTTGACTTTTTATATGGTTAAAACTAAATAAAATCGACTGCTACATTTTGGTTGGTTCAGCTAGCCTTAGACACAAAGTCACATTTTGGAGCAACAATCGAATCCGACCCTGTAGACACAAAGTCACATTGAGGGAAAATGAGGTAAGATACTCTTTCGGAGCCCTTTTACTATACAAAGAGGTGATACGAGTACCAAATGAGCTGGTCGACAAGGACCACCCTTTACTCTACAAGCCTCTCAGTCATTTGGAATTTCTTAACGCACGTAAAATTGCGGGTGAAACTGAGTATGCCGGCAATAGGGGTGAACACAGTTCGGATTGGACCGGTTTTTGCTTCAAATTAGAACCGATCTGATACTATTTATCTGGTTTGGTTTGGTTTGGTTTTAATAAAAAAAATTCAAAAACTATCTGGTTCGAGTTGAACTGGTTCCAGTCCAACTCCAGTTTCGGTTCGGTTTTGATCCGGATTATTAAAATAATTTTTTAATACAATTCTCAATTGAAATATTATTTTTTTACTTGAAAATTAACAAATTATTCAATTTCATATAAAAATAAATATTAAAGTTAGAAAAGAGAGATATTTTAAAATTGAATTTGGATAAATATTAGTGTGTTTTTTTTTGTGAAATTAAAAATATAGCATTAAATATAAATATATATATTTTTAATTTGACCGGTTCGGTTTGGACCGATCTGATTTTTGAAGACATGGAACCAGATCCAAACCGGTCCGATTCGTTTTTTGACCGATTGTTGACTTTTTGGTCAACTCAATTTTTTTTCGATTTGGTTCGGTACGATTCGGCTTGGATTTTCGGTTCGTAGGTTTAAGTGCCCACCCCTAGCCGGCAAGGCATATTGTGCCATTTGATCAATTTTCTTAGGTCCACGGCTCACTCCAAGTCCAAGCTCTTGCGTATTTGGTTCTCTTCTTTTTCTTTCATGTAATTTCTTCTTTTTATTTTTTATTTTTGAAAGAAAATGATGTTTAGGGCTTTTCTTGAATATATGTTTATGTCCTGTTTGGTATCTTACTAAAAAAAGATTAAAAAATTATGATTCATTTTAAAAACATGAGTTTTCAAATAATGATTTTAAGATCTAAAAACTTGTTTGGTATTGAACTCCAAACTATTTTTAAGATCTTAAAAAATTGAAATTAAAATCAGAAACCCTAAATTCCCAAATTAAAATTAACATAGGAGAGAGAGAGAGAGAGAGAGAGAGAGAGAGAGAGAGAGAGAAATTATTAAACATATGTTATAAAAGTAAGGCTTATTTATTGTAGCACCCCTTGAAACTTTGGTCAAATCTCACTTTATCCTCCGGAAGTTAAAATGACCCACTTAACCCTCTCGACCAAGGTTTTGTATTCCACTTTACCCCATACCATTATCTCCATTCATAACTCCGTTAATTTGGATGACGTGTCAGGGCTATTTTAGTTTTTTTTTTTTTTTCCACAAGTGATGATGTGTCATGTGTAGACTCCACTTTTTTTTTTTTTTTTTGCTTAAAGTGGACTAAAATCTATATATATAAAGTAAAAGGCAGAGAATAGTGAAACATTCAAAATACCAGAAAATGCCCTTTGTTAATTCAAACATTAAGAATTGAAATTATTAATTAAATGAGGATAATATGGTAAATTCATATTTTTTAATATTAAAAAAATTAAAATTAAAAACAAAATAAGATAATAAGTCCTACTTTTATAGAACATAACTACCCTGTTAACTTTTATTAATTCTAAAAATAAAATAAAAAAGAAAAAAAAAACCAATTGGCACATGCGTGAGCATGTGTCAAGGGGCTAGTATTAATAATAATATTAATTAATTAATTACTTATTTAATTAAAAAATTGAAAAATTAATATAAAAAACTTATCTTTGTTATAAAATGACCTGGAATATGTGCGAATATTGAGCTGCACGTAAAGTAGATGAGACACAGTATTTAACGAGGTTCGGCTATGCCTACGTCCCCGGAGAGCAGCAATAGTAACTTTTCCACTATGTAAAATAATAGGGCTACAACTTTAGTGTTTACAATATGTGTGGCTCACTGAATTTTCTCTCTGCTCACTCACCCTATTTCTACCTTCTCTTCCTCTTCTCTGCCTGACTCTCTTTCCTCTTTTCTTTCCTCCTTTCCCTTTCCTCTTCTCTTTCCTTCTTTCCTTTTCTTCTCTCTTTCCTCCTTTCCTTTTCTTCTCTCTTTCCTTCTTTCCTTTTCTTCTCTCCGTTTCCTTTTTTCTTTGTTTTCTTTCCTCTTCTTTTTTTCTTCCCTTCTCTTTCCGTTTCTCTTCTTATTTATAGGCTGAAATAATCACTATTCATCACTATTCACTATTCACCCGTGACAGACAAACTCTACCAAAAGTCTCCAAATGAATAGTAATGAATAGTTAGTGGGCTCCACATGTTTATTCTTTTACAACACTCCCCCTTGGAGACCACTAATGATATGTTGGTTGTATCATTAAAGACTTGCTTGGAGAAAACCTAGTAAGGTAGAGAACTGATGGAAAGAAGAGTACAACAATCTGTATAGCATACTTCTGGATGCTCCCCCTGATTAATATCTCCCCCTGATGTCTTCATAACTATCTTTGGAGTGAGAATCTTTCGGAGTGAGTGAATGATGTAGCCACCAACAATTCATATAGTAAATATATTTCCAGTAAGCTATCTCTATGGAAATCATAAAAATTTTCAGAGTCCGCGTTTCCAACAAAACCTGGGCTATTTGTAAGATCATATGAAAGAATATGCCCATACATGGTGTTATGCGGAGATAGCATCAAATATACCTCACATCATCCCAAAATGATGGTGATGGAGTTGAGCCTTATCTGGAAAATATGATGTCCGGTCCAATATACTTCCGGAAAATCCTTAAAGTGCCCAACGGATAATCCTCATAAAAATGCTTCAATACTTTCTCAGTATAAGCAAGAATCTCGTTGGCATAATGCTCGATCTTTAAGTCGAGACAAATATTTCGTGAATTCTGCAGAAGCTTTAATGTGTTGCAATCACATTATAATCAATGTACTCACTGAGGTAATTTATGCATATTAATATTGAGTACAAATTTTGTGCTTCAAGCACATGTCCTTTAGGGACTTGCTTTATGCAATGTCAATCTGCTCAACGGATTTTGTTTAAAAGGGATTAAACTTTATGACACATTATATAGCTTTAACCCAGCTATTTATACATCTTTAGGGAATCACTTCAGGTGATATGCTCTGTGCATTTAATAACCCTTAAAGATAATATGTTGGTCTCCGTAATTGTGTAATAAGGGGGGCACAATTGAATCTATAAATATGGAGAAAACCCAACATTCCTTGTTTCTGCCAGAAACATTGTGTCATACAAAGTAGGTATATTCCCTTTTATTCCGAACACCCAAGTATAACTTTCAGTATTGACAAATTTGGGGTTCGTACTGTGGGTTTGTTCTTTCACGTTCATTCTCATTTATAATGGAATTACCTCGTTCCATTTTGGCCAATAATATTGTCGACATTTAATAATTGAACGTGGTTCCAATCAACACAGCCCATTGATGATTTGAGTAGCTACTCCAAAACCAAAAATTGTCATTCATCAATTCATGATCTCACCATTCTCATTTGCATGCGCATGCATCAATTATAAGCATTTCTTTGCTTTTGGGTACCCAAACCACTTCAGAGGGCTTTTATTATGTGAGAATGTGGATTATAACCTCCAATGAAGCGTTATTTTATCGTAGAGCGTCGATAATCTCCATTTAGGGAGTTGGAACATTTAGAACCCATATATCTGTCATGCCACAGATTAATACACACATGTCAATTAATTTATGGGACTTTAACCCATATTATGGGACTTTAACCCATATAATTTGCTACGCATTAGGCGTGCATAATATCAATATTGACATGTCAAAGGATTGTCCTTTCGGGACTTCAATCCATATCATTTGCTACGCAACAGGCGTGCACCCATATTGATCACTGCTATACCCATATTCTGTTCTTATGGGACTTTAATCTGTGCAGTGTATTATCAATGTATCCAACTTGCAATCTGTAAAATTTGCTTTAATAATTCATGGATACATACAAGCCATTCTTTTGGAACGGACTTATCTCCCAATTTGGTTACCTTTCAAGATAAAATATCAAATAGGTATATAAGCATAAAATAACACAAGTATTGCTTACATCCTTAGGTGGGAGAAACTTTTCTCAAGTATCATTCAAGCTCGTATCGGCCCAGTAAATATAAAGTATCGCTTGATGATCTTGTTATATCCTGCAAGAGCAAAAATCACAATTCTCTTCTCTGTCAAAAACAAATAACTCTCAGAGTTAGGATCACTGCATGGATTCATTCTTCAGATGTTCATTCTAAAGAAATAAAATCTCTTATGAACAAAGAGTTATAAAAAGAAAGAAAAGATACAAAAATTGTGATATTGATTGCAAGGTAAGGTAAGCAATCAGGGAAGGAAGCTGGTGGGAGCAGACAATAAGCTCTCATATCTCCTAGTCTAGAAGGACTTCCGGAGATTAGAGCATAAGGTCGCCTTCACAGTTCCCTGATGTAGCGGAAACATGATCAGGGATAGTCTTGCTTCCTGAATGGATGATCAGAGATAATCTTGCTTCTCGGGCATATTGCGTGCTCACTGATGAGAAAAACAAGTAGATATCGCAT